>NC_044498.1:32003535-32156035 GCF_902362185.1 Chanos chanos | reverse complement strand
CACCATGGCACACTCATCAATGTCTGGGAGGAAAAACAGAAAACGGTCTTCTCATAAACATTCACGTGATTAGATCATTCTACATGGAGCGAATAGTCTCTTGTTATTTATCTGTGAATAGCGTAAGGAAATCATAAAAACTGAAATGAACTGTGAGTGTACGTCACTCACTCACACATATACATACACATATAGTCTCATAAACATAGACAGGCTAAGGGAAATGCCGTCGAGTTCAGTGTTTGTGAAGTAATAATTTTATTACCTTTGCACACTTGTCTGACAGGGTCATATTCATAGCCGTCTGTGCACTGCCGACGAGAAACATCACATCAGTTGGACGACATGATAAATATCGGTTAAACTCTGTTCAAAAAGCAAATACCCCATACGAGCAAATACGGTAAACAGCACAATGTAAAATCATGCAAACACCTATCGTTGTTGACACCAGTTTAATTTTACACTTACACTCCATTCACCAGAATAACTGTTATTAAAGCAATAAAATGCAGACAAACGCAGTTTTGGCGTAAGATAATCACTTTTATTATTTTCTTGCAACAACTGTATTTAAGAGTACTTGCCCTATATGAGACAGGTTCTTCCGCGTCCTGGGAGACAACACAAGTGAACACTGCAATTATCAGGTAGATTCCCTGCATTGTGATTGGCCTAAACACACGGGTAAGGGAGACGTGGAAGAAAAATAATTTGGAAATTCAAGTCCAAGTTTTCATGACAGTCTGTAGCATTTAATACCCGTTATTACATCACGGGTGGAATTGCTGAGCGAGTGCGAACATCTCCCAGTAGTGGAGCACTATTTTTATTGGCATCGCTCCAGCCAAATCTCTTCAATTTCAGAGGCTGGTCTTTTCCTCATGTTTTCCTATCCATGCCGAAAAGCGCATTTTCCGCTACACGGGTATGTCAGCATTATAAACTACAGAGCACTGCTATAAAATCCAGGTGTATTTCGTCATTTGCATTAAAAGTGCCCTGTAGCTGAACATACTGATGTGATCATAAATTTCGATAAAAGAGTTATTTTAACTGACTAAACACAGCTAGTCTATAATCATTAAAAATAACGGCAAGGTTTTAAAAAGGGTAAACAGAGTACTAGAGATCTTAAAATATTCGCCCTTCTGGTTGATTTCACAAGTTGTCCCAAGCTGTCAAACTCTGAGCAAATGACGCATTAGCCCAAATTACCGAAATGACTCCAGGCTGCCTTCTTCTAAGTATTCGAACATACATATAATGAAACAAAATTACCGTGCAAATTCTCAGAGGGGATACATTACCTACATAAACGACATGCACATAAACAAAAAGCAAAACGGCTAACTTCATCACCTGATATAACCTTAAAAGCTGAGCTGTCACATGTTTTTCACAGGCTATACCTGCCGTTACCTGCTGTGTGTTCTCTTTTGCTGAATGAAGTGACCACAGATTTGGATGAGAAAAAACCCGTGACGGTCCACTCCGTGGAGGCAGCACGATCTAACGGAAGTCCGTGTGAGTGGTTTAAAGCGGACTTGTAGCAGCCACGGTGAACATGCGGTTCGTGGGGAATGCAGGAGGCGGTGCTGCGGACAGGTTGCACTCCATCGCTCCATTTCACAATGTTTTTCTTACGGTGCGTTACTGCGTTGCGGATACAAGTTGTGGCTCCCTCTGCAGGTTACAAACAAAACTTTGTTTCAAAAGATACAGAGAGTTTCGCTTTTTGTGCTGTTCAAGATATTACAGCTTCTTTGGTGCACAACTCATTTGTCTGAGTGCCTTTTATGAGAAAATAAACGTTTACTAATCAATTTAATCATCAAGCTAAATTCTCAAGGAAACTCGACGTCGATACTTTTTTCATGTGCTCACATCGGTGTGTAGTCTGTTGTAGAATTAATAAGTACTGTTTCATTCTACATCAGACTACATCAAAAAGTAATCGACAAGTTTCCGTGAAAATCTAGTTTAGTGAGTCGATTAATTCGTAATTTGTTTGCCAATTAATTAAATCATCAATAAAGTAGCATTGATTATCAACATTATATTTAATAGATAACACGTCTCGGCTCTACTAATTTTCACTCCTAGGGTATTAGGCTTCTTTCGCAGCATAAAGCAGGTTATGACATCATAGCATGCACCCCACAGCCTAGTCAACATGCGACCAATTAGGCATTTATGAATTTTGAAGTGTTAACAAGATGGTTTTGTTTAATGAACATCTGCTGCGTTTGGAACGAATACATGTATGCCTTTGCTTTGGTTAAAAACAACTGCGGGCATGTCGCGCTGGTGATTGGGTGGAAGTTCAGTTGGCATGGCTACTCCGACCTCTCAACCTTTTCCTCTTGGTTTAGCATGAAACAGAAGGTTGTTTAGGTGTTGGTAACGGGACCAAAGTGGCAACAGGCACAACAAGACGCTTATCATATATAGCCTATATATTTAATTGCACTATATTTAATATGCACGACCAACACATCATGGGCTGACTGAGAAGATCAAAATCAACTCAAACACTATAAAATAAATTAAATAAACTATTATATATACCACAAACGCTCCACATAGCAACACTTTTAACTAAGGAGCACTGTACTTCGAAACAATGAATGAACTGATTGAAAACAATCTTTCAGGGATCATTTTAAGAGCGTGCGAAGGTGTGCCTATTTCACGTTAGTGTAAAATATACTATTTTTTGCGAGACGCTTTTCACAAACGCTTCAGCCAAAGGACTGATGTGATTAAAGTGTAGTCTGAGAAAGTGATTACACTTTAAAGGTTGCAGCCTTACTAATTACTGCATTTTCTCAGGGAAAAAAACTGTTAAGGAGACTTCTACAGGCGCTACGAGCAAGCCATGAGCTGATAAATGTTAGCAGTGTGTGCGGACGATTATGAACTTCAGCCGAGGTCAAATGTTTTACTGTAATTGACAACGTGTCCTCACCTGTTCTTAATAGCACATTAGTGTGGTTAAAATAATTTACCAGGTAATTAATTACAGGATTCTCCCAATGGCAGAAATCTGAGTCATTCACCTCAGGTGGAAAGGTTTTGGAATTCAGTTACATGCAGACCTGCGTTCTTACAGTGAATTCACTACAGTCAGGCTCCTTTCTCAGTAAATCATTATTTTAGCAAAGAAGAGAGTTAACTGTTCTTGAAGGCCAGGGGAGAGAGAGAAACAGACAGACCTTGTCTTATCGTGTGGACTTGCGGTCTTATGGTTAAATGAAAAAGGGAAGATTTTTGGGACGTTTGTCTTCTAAGCTTTTATGACTGAGACAAATCATTTTTTGTGCATTGTCCTACACAGATGTATAGACACCAGAGAGGTGGCTCCAGGGCTCCTTACTTTTTGCAATGAACAGAATTCTGTGGAGTCAGTCAAAAGAAAACAAATATTTTACTGCTCAGAACTACTACTTTAGGATTATAATAAGTATTATATTATTATAATAAGCATTATATTTCAAAGAATCCAATTAGACAAGTTTTAATGTACAGTTAATGTATATTACAAAGCACTCATTGACCAACTGTTGGATTATGTTACTGTGAATTTTAAATGTCCACAATAGCTTCAAAGCTATTGTGGACATTAGGAGATGTCAAATGCTGGTCAAAATTTGAATTAAGAGTCCATTCATGTTATGCACTGTTACAATTGAGATTGGTGTTACTAAGTTACACAGTTTAAGAGTCCCATTCAATCTTAAATAAGACAAGAAAAGTAAATCGTAATTCATTACATGACGTTCACACTCGTTCAAATGTCAGGCTGATGAAGTGGCGCTCCCCTGACTACCACACAGTGTTTTTTCATTGGACAGCAGCATAGGGATTAGTGGTAAAACCTCTCTAGTATGAGTTATGCTCTTTTCCGTGCTCCTGTGACTGCACCGAGCCTCTCTGTGCATACGACATCACTCAGTCCTCTTTGCTATGGTAATGACGGCCGTAAACACTACAGTTTGTTGTGAACACAGACGATGCATAACTGCACATGTTTCTCACTGGGAATGGTTTTCATTTGCAACTAGAAATATGTACACAGATTTTTATTTTTTTTTAAGTGGCACTGTTTGAAACAGACAGCCTCACACCCTGACTGTTTCTGAGGATAGAAAGAAGAGCCGTCACACAATTCGTCTGTTTCTTGGCTTTATTTTCATTGTCACACTGATACATTTGCAGACACTTCACAGATGAACAGTTATAAGTGGGTGAACAGTCGATGGTGTTTCTTTCGATGCTGAAGGCAATGCATCAAGAGCTGATGGCCCTTCAATATCATCCAATCAGTTCCTGATGCAGTATCATCAACACCAGAAAGCTCAGGCTTGTTCTCAGAACATCTCCACAAGCTTCCAAACATCATAGATTAAAAACACCTACCACAGGAGAGCAATCGTAACCTGTCTCCCTGAAGACCAAGACGATGAAACAAAAACAGAGCCCTGTTAATCTGTGGTGGGGAGGTACAGAGAAGGCTTGTGTAGGAACAAGCTTGTGTAGTTGCAGTGATGTGTTGATGCAGGGAGCTGGATCTCAGTGCTCTGAAACACAGCCTGTGCCAGGCAGTGAAACTTTGCTGACAAATGGCTGTGTTTAGCATAATCTCAGAGGCAACTGTGAGAGCAGACACACACCAGCTCACAGTTGCCAGCTGAGATTTCACCAGCACACAGCAGCATATGTTTGTCACACACGCACACGCAAACGAGAAAAAAAAAAAAACTACAGGAGGTCCATGAGAGACAGAAGAGCCGTCTTCATGGCTCTCATCACCTCTCTGTTCCAGGGCACATTGTGTAAGGCAGAATCGATGACACCTTCGACCCCAGAGGAGAGAGAGCGTGATGCTGCTTTGATAACCAGACTGGGAAGAAAATATCAAACAACCGATCAGAGAGCAAAGAAAAGCTGGTACTTGTAAAACTACTAATTTAAATGCTTTGAGTGATTATTTTGATTTAAATTTTTTTTACAATAAATCACATAGTGACATAGTGATTTATAAGACCCACAAACCCATGAAGGTGTGTGTGTGTGTGTGTGTGTGTGTGTGCGTGTGAGTTCCACAGAAGCAGCTGTAGTGTAGCTTGCTCCCCTCATCCATATGAATAATGAGGACAGTGACAGAGTGCACTGTGGGACAGGGTCCTGGCTGCAGCAGGCTTCCTGCTCTCACGTCTCTGGGGTGTTGGACGGACCGAGGACAGGCCTCTGTGGAGGACGGTGCAGACAGACTGCAGAACCTCTCCAGGTTAATGTGAAATCTGACAGCTGTCACAGTTGCCTGCAGAGATTACCCAGTCTGTCCCCAGCCTCTTGTCACCAGTCCTTCTCCTAAATCACCCCCCCCCCCCCCCCCCCCCCCCCAAAAGGCCCAGTTCACCTGCAGGTGCTTAAGCCAGTTGTGCTTGGCAAAGCATCAGAATAACAAGTTATTTATTTATTAGTAACCTTTGGACAATAAGCATTAAGAGGAAGACTTATTACAATACTGAAATGAGGCTTCCGAGTAAACTTGAAATGGAACACAAAACAGCCTCTAACTTGCCACAGAGAAGATCTCTGGTTTTATTCCTCCCTGGTCTGTACTGCTCACATCAAATTTGTAACCTGATAATAATAATAATAAAAAAAACAAAACAGCACCTCTCACCTTCACACATCCAAATATCATGTTGATACAGGGCCTGTGGTTACCATGGTGATGCAGACAGGCCACGTGTCTCATTGTTACAGGTTGACTTCTTGGGTTAAGCACACCCTGGACAGGGTTGGAAAGGTCAGTGGAAGGTCATTCAGTCTTCATTCAGAGGCAATGACCTTCTGACCTGGTCAAGCCCTATAATGGATTAAGAGGGAAAGCTTTACAAGAGAAAGGATGGAAAGGAAAAAGCTTGTTCATTTGCAGTTTGATTCTGCATAACCTTAACCTGTTTCTTCTACCATATGTTTCAGAGCGGTGCTTGGTTGTTGCAGAGTTCACTGGTGTTTGAGAGAGAGTTCCATGAACAATAGCTCCTCCGTGTGGCCACTTAAAGCTCCTCTTGAAAGCACTAACAAAACAGTTGAACCACAGCATGTTCACTGCCTTTTAACAGTGTCTAAACTGTATCTTTACTCTCAGTACTTTCTATTTTTTCTTCACATCACATGACATTGTGCCAAATACCTACAGAATTGGGCTGTAACCTCACTTAACTGTTGAGATGAAGCAAATTAAGCTATTCCATGACCTCTCACCTATCTCCTCTGAATAATACCAACACTAAGACTACATTAAACTGTCACTGGGCATGTGTTTAGCATTTTTTTGTTGTTGTTAAAATGTGTTTTATTTGGTTGGACAGTTCATGTTATTTGGGATAACAATTACTAATTAAAACCAACAAATTAAACTGATAACCAAACTGCATTCAAAACCCTAAGCATTTCACTAATCTGTTTTGATCAATGTTGCTGTTTTGTCTGATGAAATAATATACCAAATCTCTAGAAGGTGGTAAGATGTGTGTGTTTACCGACACGCTAAGTCGCCACAATTTTGTCTTCATTTTCATTTACCGGTTCTTGTGTTCTGCTTTTATCTGTGGGTGAAAAAGGATCGTTCACGTTGGGCCTGGACTCCGTGTGGAGTGGAAGGCCAGTGACAGGCAAATGGGTGGTTTGAGTGGAAAGAAAGAAAAAAATCTTAAGTTTATTAAACGGAACAGCCTGGCAGTCCACACTTTGTTACTCAGTCAATGGACAGAGTCTTTTTGACAGCTCTAACCTCTTAAGCCTCGGGTCCCGCTGGGCACGGCATGGCTCCAAAGCTAAATGCCATCTGTCCTAGCCACAGATTCCACTTGGGCTCCTGCTCGATACAAACGCAAAGACCTTAGGATTATATTTAAAATTCAATTTTGCAGAATTTGACCAAAGAAAAATGACACAAGCAGCGTTTATAATTTCACTGTTGTTCTGTATTTTGAATGGAAGACTGAGCGATGATATTTTGTCGTAGGATTGGGAGGTTAGAAACAGATCTGGTAACTGTACTGTGAGGTGTGCCAAAAAGGTGCTGTTTCTTACGCACCGCGTAGCACCAAACACCTCCACAGTGACACGCAACAAAGACTCAACACATTTACCCACCAGCATCCACTGACACATGCCTTACTGTACATCAGACAATTTTTATCAGACTAATTCAAATACCCAACCGTTGCATAAACATAAATGAAATATGAATAAGTTTGAACATTCATTGTTATTAAAAATTCTTTATAAATATGTTGTACACAATAAATTAATATTAGATGTTAACATTAAGTCAGATAACAGAGCAATTGACCATTTTGTAATTACAAGTCTTAAATATGCATTGGGCTATGTTGTTGATCTTCCCAAAAAATGAGCACATTAATTGTCCATTAATGAGCTGGTGGGGGGGGGGGGGATTTCCCACATGTTGCATTGTTCAGTGGCAGTAATGCGAGGTGCTATGGCTGTCAACTGACTGGGCCCTAATACAGCCAGGCAGTCAGGAGAAAAGAACCGTTACATGCGTGCAGATGTTCTTAAGACTCCACACTGCAAGACTCATTGTCTCCAGTTGCATTAAAGAAGAGCTGCTTTCTTGTACAGCTCGGAGGACTGAGCCTGCGTGGCTTGACTCAGCCTGGCCACTGTTCTCTGCTACCTTACTAAACATACCTTACTAAACATACCTTATTAAACATACCTTATTAAATATACCTAAACCTTACACGCTCTCTGATACCTTACTAAACATACCCAAACCTTACACGCTCTCTGATACCTTATTAAACATACCTAAACCTTACACATTCTCTGATACCTTATTAAACATACCTAAACCTTACACGCTCTCTGATACCTTATTAAACATACCTAAACCTTACACGCTCTCTGATACCTTATTAAACATACCTAAACCTTACACGCTCTCTGATACCTTATTAAATATACCTAAACCTTACACGCTCTCTGATACCTTATTAAACATACCTAAACCTTACACATTCTCTGATACCTTATTAAACATACCTAAACCTTACACGCTCTCTGATACCTTATTAAACATACCTAAACCTTACACGCTCTCTGATACCTTACTAAACATACCTAAACCTTACACACTCTCTGATACCTTATTAAATATACCTAAACCTTACACATTCTCTGATACCTTATTAAACATACCTAAACCTTACACGCTCTCTGATACCTTACTAAACATACCTAAACCTTACACATTCTCTGATACCTTATTAAACATACCTAAACCTTACACATTCTCTGATACCTTACTAAACATACCTAAACCTTACACGCTCTCTGATACCTTATTAAACATACCTAAACCTTACACGTTCTGATACCTTATTAAACATACCTAAACCTTACACGCTCTCTGATACCTTATTAAATATACCTAAACCTTACACATTCTCTGATACCTTATTAAATATACCTAAACCTTACACGTTCTGATACCTTATTAAACATACCTAAACCTTACACGCTCTCTGATACCTTATTAAATATACCTAAACCTTACACATTCTCTGATACCTTATTAAATATACCTAAACCTTACACGTTCTGATACCTTATTAAACATACCTAAACCTTACACGCTCTCTGATACCTTATTAAATATACCTAAACCTTACACATTCTCTGATACCTTATTAAATATACCTAAACCTTACACGCTCTCTGATACCTTATTAAATATACCTAAACCTTACACACTCCCTGATACCTTATTAAATATACCTAAACCTTACACGCTCTCTGATACCTTATTAAACATACCTAAACCTTACACGCTCTCTGATACCTTATTAAACATACCTAAACCTTACACGTTCTGATACCTTATTAAACATACCTAAACCTTACACGTTCTGATACCTTATTAAACATACCTAAACCTTACACGCTCTCTGATACCTTATTAAATATACCTAAACCTTACACGTTCTGATACCTTATTAAATATACCTAAACCTTACACGCTCTCTGATACCTTATTAAATATACCTAAACCTTACACGCTCTCTGATACCTTATTAAATATACCTAAACCTTACACATTCTCTGATACCTTATTAAACATACCTAAACCTTACACGCTCTCTGATACCTTATTAAACATACCTAAACCTTACACGCTCTCTGATACCTTATTAAATATACCTAAACCTTACACATTCTCTGATACCTTACTAAACATACCTAAACCTTACACGCTCTCTGATACCTTATTAAACATACCTAAACCTTACACGTTCTGATACCTTATTAAACATACCTAAACCTTACACGCTCTCTGATACCTTATTAAACATACCTAAACCTTACACGCTCTCTGATACCTTATTAAATATACCTAAACCTTACACGCTCTCTGATACCTTATTAAATATACCTAAACCTTACACGCTCTCTGATACCTTATTAAACATACCTAAACCTTACACGCTCTCTGATACCTTATTAAATATACCTAAACCTTACACGCTCTCTGATACCTTATTAAACATACCTAAACCTTACACGTTCTGATACCTTATTAAACATACCTAAACCTTACACGTTCTGATACCTTATTAAACATACCTAAACCTTACACGCTCTCTGATACCTTATTAAATATACCTAAACCTTACACGTTCTGATACCTTATTAAATATACCTAAACCTTACACGCTCTCTGATACCTTATTAAATATACCTAAACCTTACACGCTCTCTGATACCTTATTAAATATACCTAAACCTTACACATTCTCTGATACCTTATTAAACATACCTAAACCTTACACGCTCTCTGATACCTTATTAAACATACCTAAACCTTACACGCTCTCTGATACCTTATTAAATATACCTAAACCTTACACATTCTCTGATACCTTACTAAACATACCTAAACCTTACACGTTCTGATACCTTATTAAACATACCTAAACCTTACACGCTCTCTGATACCTTATTAAACATACCTAAACCTTACACGCTCTCTGATACCTTATTAAATATACCTAAACCTTACACGCTCTCTGATACCTTATTAAACATACCTAAACCTTACACGCTCTCTGATACCTTATTAAACATACCTAAACCTTACACGTTCTGATACCTTATTAAACATACCTAAACCTTACACGCTCTCTGATACCTTATTAAATATACCTAAACCTTACACGCTCTCTGATACCTTATTAAACATACCTAAACCTTACACGCTCTCTGATACCTTATTAAACATACCTAAACCTTACACATTCTCTGATACCTTATTAAACATACCTAAACCTTACACGCTCTCTGATACCTTATTAAACATACCTAAACCTTACACGCTCTCTGATACCTTACTAAACATACCTAAACCTTACACGCTCTCTGATACCTTATTAAACATACCTAAACCTTACACGCTCTCTGATACCTTATTAAACATACCTAAACCTTACACATTCTCTGATACCTTATTAAACATACCTAAACCTTACACGCTCTCTGATACCTTATTAAACATACCTAAACCTTACACGCTCTCTGATACCTTATTAAACATACCTAAACCTTACACGTTCTGATACCTTATTAAACATACCTAAACCTTACACGCTCTCTGATACCTTATTAAATATACCTAAACCTTACACGCTCTCTGATACCTTATTAAACATACCTAAACCTTACACGCTCTCTGATACCTTATTAAACATACCTAAACCTTACACATTCTCTGATACCTTATTAAACATACCTAAACCTTACACGCTCTCTGATACCTTATTAAACATACCTAAACCTTACACGCTCTCTGATACCTTATTAAATATACCTAAACCTTACACGCTCTCTGATACCTTATTAAACATACCTAAACCTTACACGCTCTCTGATACCTTATTAAACATACCTAAACCTTACACATTCTCTGATACCTTATTAAACATACCTAAACCTTACACGCTCTCTGATACCTTATTAAACATACCTAAACCTTACACGCTCTCTGATACCTTACTAAACATACCTAAACCTTACACGCTCTCTGATACCTTATTAAACATACCTAAACCTTACACGCTCTCTGATACCTTATTAAATATACCTAAACCTTACACGCTCTCTGATACCTTATTAAATATACCTAAACCTTACACGCTCTCTGATACCTTATTAAATATACCTAAACCTTACACGCTCTCTGATACCTTATTAAACATACCTAAACCTTACACGCTCTCTGATACCTTATTAAATATACCTAAACCTTACACGCTCTCTGATACCTTATTAAATATACCTAAACCTTACACATTCTCTGATACCTTATTAAATATACCTAAACCTTACATGTTCTCTGATACCTTATTAAACATACCTAAACCTTACACGCTCTCTGATACCTTATTAAACATACCTAAACCTTACACATTCTCTGATACCTTATTAAATATACCTAAACCTTACACGCTCTCTGATACCTTATTAAATATACCTAAACCTTACACGCTCTCTGATACCTTATTAAATATACCTAAACCTTACACGCTCTCTGATACCTTATTAAATATACCTAAACCTTACACATTCTCTGATACCTTATTAAATATACCTAAACCTTACATGTTCTCTGATACCTTATTAAACATACCTAAATCTTACACGCTCTCTGATACCTTATTAAACATACCTAAACCTTACACATTCTCTGATACCTTATTAAACATACCTAAACCTTACACATTCTCTGATACCTTATTAAACATACCTAAACCTTACACATTCTCTGATACCTTATTAAATATACCTAAACCTTACACGCTCTCTGATACCTTATTAAACATACCTAAACCTTACACGCTCTCTGATACCTTATTAAACATACCTAAACCTTACACGTTCTGATACCTTATTAAACATACCTAAACCTTACACGCTCTCTGATACCTTATTAAATATACCTAAACCTTACACATTCTCTGATACCTTATTAAACATACCTAAACCTTACACATTCTCTGATACCTTATTAAATATACCTAAACCTTACACGCTCTCTGATACCTTATTAAACATACCTAAACCTTACACATTCTCTGATACCTTATTAAATATACCTAAACCTTACACGCTCTCTGATACCTTATTAAACATACCTAAACCTTACACGCTCTCTGATACCTTATTAAACATACCTAAACCTTACACGCTCTCTGATACCTTATTAAACATACCTAAACCTTACACATTCTCTGATACCTTATTAAACATACCTAAACCTTACACGCTCTCTGATACCTTATTAAATATACCTTATTAAACATACCTAAACCTTACACGTTCTGATACCTTATTAAACATACCTAAACCTTACACGTTCTCTGATACCTTATTAAACATACCTAAACCTTACACGCTCTCTGATACCTTATTAAACATACCTAAACCTTACACGCTCTCTGATACCTTATTAAACATACCTAAACCTTACACGCTCTCTGATACCTTATTAAATATACCTAAACCTTACACATTCTCTGATACCTTACTAAACATACCTAAACCTTACACGCTCTCTGATACCTTATTAAATATACCTTATTAAACATACCTAAACCTTACACGTTCTGATACCTTATTAAACATACCTAAACCTTACACGTTCTGATACCTTATTAAACATACCTAAACCTTACACGTTCTGATACCTTATTAAACATACCTAAACCTTACACGCTCTCTGATACCTTATTAAACATACCTAAACCTTACACGCTCTCTGATACCTTATTAAATATACCTTATTAAACATACCTAAACCTTACACGTTCTGATACCTTATTAAACATACCTAAACCTTACACGTTCTGATACCTTATTAAACATACCTAAACCTTACACGTTCTGATACCTTATTAAACATACCTAAACCTTACACGCTCTCTGATACCTTATTAAACATACCTAAACCTTACACGCTCTCTGATACCTTATTAAACATACCTAAACCTTACACGCTCTCTGATACCTTATTAAATATACCTTATTAAACATACCTAAACCTTACACGTTCTGATACCTTATTAAACATACCTAAACCTTACACGTTCTGATACCTTATTAAACATACCTAAACCTTACACGTTCTGATACCTTATTAAACATACCTAAACCTTACACGCTCTCTGATACCTTATTAAACATACCTAAACCTTACACGTTCTGATACCTTATTAAACATACCTAAACCTTACACGTTCTGATACCTTATTAAACATACCTAAACCTTACACGCTCTCTGATACCTTATTAAATATACCTAAACCTTACA
The DNA here is from genome assembly GCF_902362185.1 of Chanos chanos. NCBI lineage: Eukaryota > Metazoa > Chordata > Actinopteri > Gonorynchiformes > Chanidae > Chanos > Chanos chanos. The sequence continues at coordinate 32,142,624 of NC_044498.1, read as the reverse complement.
CATTCTCTGATACCTTATTAAACATACCTAAACCTTACACATTCTCTGATACCTTATTAAATATACCTAAACCTTACACGCTCTCTGATACCTTATTAAATATACCTAAACCTTACACGCTCTCTGATACCTTATTAAACATACCTAAACCTTACACGCTCTCTGATACCTTATTAAACATACCTAAACCTTACACATTCTCTGATACCTTATTAAACATACCTAAACCTTACACGCTCTCTGATACCTTATTAAACATACCTAAACCTTACACGCTCTCTGATACCTTATTAAATATACCTAAACCTTACATGTTCTTGTCTTCCTCTTATCTTCTGTCTGCATCTCTCCTCTCCACTGCCCATGTGCACTTTATATTGACAGATGCAGTTTCACACAGTGCACAGGAGAGACAATAATGGCAGCAGTTTGAGAACAGATCAGTATGATTCTTAACAATGCATCCATTTTTCACATTTCATACTTGTTTTCTCTGAAGAATTATATTTTTCTTCTCATGAGAAGTAAGACATAATTGTCGGTTGGAGGGCATTTTCAAAGCAGCCCAGTACAATAGCCTGGCCGTCTGAATTATGGAGGAGTCTGGGAGTAGGGCCTCCTGCAGTGGCCGCATTGTGCTGTTTGGTGAAGCAGGCTCTCAGCTAGGATTGGAGATGAAGGGTAAAGAATTGGGCAATGTTTTTTTTTTTTAGGGGGGGTAGGTGGATGATAACCAGTGTCACTGTATCGTATGAAGATTTTGCCTGCAAACAATTGAAATCCCAGTGAACAGCAATGACGTGTTTATTTGTGACAGACGTGCGGTTGACAGGCTGGGTCAGGGGCTGGGGTGGAGACTGGGAGGGGCGCAGTGTTGGATGTTTCTGACCCACCCCCTAATAAACGCTGGAAAAACTGCTCTGCAGAACACAGCCTCAATGAACAAGCTTTTAAAAGAAAACATTGAGCAACGAATACAATTCAGTTTTAAGCACCAGGTTTCTGCACACTGAACGGAATTGAAAACAATCAAGTATTTAGGGAATTCTGAATAACAAAATTGTGTAGCCTGAAACCTGTGAATACACATACATGTAATCCGTCGACTCTTCGACTTCAGTATTTCACTCACTGCTAATTGCATAATCTTTTTGCAGTGCGGACTGGTTTTGACCAAATCCTAAATTTACGAGGCAACCTGTGTCCTACAGGCTGAGGTTAAGCCTGTTTTAAATTGCCAATCTTTCCCCTGTGTTCCAGCCACCATTTAACCACGGCATGAGATGGGTTGCTGCCGGCCTGGGTCCCGCCCGTCGCCCCATGTCTGGCAGTATTTATATCCTCTCCACTTTATTGGAAACATAATTTCTCTGTCGTGTCAGCTGACAAAAGAGAGGAACTGTCGGACTGGAGTACAATTATAATTTCATAGGCTGGAGTATATCACTGAGGCAATTTGTAGCCATTTAAATCCAAATTTACATCTCATGCAAATGAAGAGGAAGTCATTTGAGGCCTGAAGTCACACTGACCTTTTCCTGGGCGCTTTCCTTTTAGCCGACAGAAAAAATGACGTTATGACATCATAGTCGAGAACTCCTGAAACAATGCTGTAACCGTGGATACAACTATTGTCTCCTGTCCAAAATAGAACACTTAAAAAAATATTCTTCTGTTTTCAAAAAGATATTCTGTGTTCTAAAAAAATATTGGTAGACTAAATTTATTTAGAGTAAAGGGTATACGATGATGGCAACACACATAGGGATCTGTGCCCTGAGCTGATTCAGAGAGATTTGGGAAACCTGGAGCATGCATGCAGAAGCTCTCCTCTCCTCCATCGTGTTTGGTAGCAGTGTGGCTGATCAGCCCAGCGGCGTCCTAAATGGCCCGTCTCTGAGAATGACCTCTGTAACTCACGGCACACCACCACAGCACGTCCTTTTATCGCCTCAGCTCACAGATTGTTTAGCATATGAGTCTCATCAAACCTTAGAGAGTAATAACTGACCTTTTACAAACTATTTCATCACATGTCTACTCTGGCACTGAATCAGTAACCTTCTATCTGAATCGCTGCCTAATGCTCCGTCTAAAATATTAGTACTGAACAATGACTTAAAAAAAGGTTTAAATACATGTGCATATATGTATAAACACTAACTTCTAAAAAAAAAAAAAAAAAGTTTAGAACTCATACACCCACACACACACACACACATTATTTATATATTTATATATATATATATATATATATATATATATATATATATATGCATGTGCATGAACTGATATACTGTATATGAATATGCACACACACATTCATATATATATATATAAACACACACATACTGTGATAATTATGTGTGTGTATATGTCTAATGGAAGTAATCTGACCTCAAGCAATAAGGAACAATCCATTTCATTTTTTAAATTTATTTATTTATTTTTGGTGGTGAATAATCTTTGCTTTCTCAAAATCCAACTAAAACAATTCTTTATGTGGCATTGTTCAGCACACATGCACAAGTATCAAAACAGATCCATCTTAAAAAGTCCATTAAGAGACTGATTTTCTTTTCAGTTTATTTTTCTAAAACTTCTGCTCTAAAGGTTGGGTTGAGTTTAAGCCAATACCGTGTGTATGTCGTGGTACAAGTGAAATGAATCGGAATGTCCTTCTCTTCCTGTCTGTTCCCTTTTCTGTACCTCGGTCTGTGTATGTCTCTGGAGCACTATACAGACTGATAAAAGGTGTCCTGATACATAGATGGAGACCTTGCCCTCTTCTCTTATCATTCAGTCTCAACCAGCTGCTGCTTTCTCACGTTGCAGCTCTACCTGATGCTTTTATGGTGGCCCAAACTCAAGGACTCCGCTGCTGGCCAGCCTCTTACACCTGCCTGTTCCTCTGACCCCACCCCCACACCCCCAGCACAACGCAGCCACAAACACACCCACACCCACACCAAAGACTACTCCTCAGTTATCTACCTCATACAGAACATTATTACATGAACTCAATGACTTTTTTTTTTAAGGGACAGCACAGCACTGCCCACACTGAAAATACAAAATCAAACTCACATGCCAAGACACGGGTCCACATTTTAGCATCCTAACAACAAGGTGTGGCGGAAAAAAAATATGGAGCTATTATGTTTATATGAAACAGTAACTATTGGATGGCAGGGCCTGTGAGCTGAAGAAGGACTATTCTGATTGGCTGTCCATGCACAGATAGGCTGTGATGGTCTGTATGATGATGTATAGGAATGTGTGTTTAGAGCTCTCCTGGCCAGGGCAGGCAGATCTGCAGCAGATGAAATGCTGTGTAATTCTGTCCTACTGCACAGCATGGCTCAGGGGACCATGAGAGAGACAGAGAGAGAGAGAGAGGGGGAGCGCAGGGCTGCCCTCCGACATGTCCTGATTGATGGTGACCGACTGTGTAAGAGCTGACTGAGCAACATGTGCATCTCTCTCTCTCTCACACACACACACACCCACCCACACACAGACACATACACACACACACTCTCTCTCTCTCACATAGAAACACACACACAGATATATATACACATGCAGAAATATACACTCTTTCTCTCTCTCTCACACACAAATCAAACACACAGAAATACACACAGCAACACTCTCTCTCTCTTTCTCTCTCTCTCTCTCTCTCTCTCTCACACACACACACAGAAACACATTCTCTCTATCTCATACACAAAAACAAACATACACAAATACACACAGCAACACTCTCTCTCTCTCTCTCTCTCTCACACACACACACACACACACACAGAGAAACACACACTCTCTCTCTCTTTCTCTCTCACATAGAAACACACACACACACACACACACACACACACACACTGTATATATATAAATATACACACACACACAGAAATATACACTCTTTCTCTCTCTCTCACACACGGAAACTCTCTCTCTCTCTCTCTCTCTCTCTCTCTCTCTCATACACAAAAAACAAACACACACAAATACACACAGCAACACACACACACACACACAGACACACACACAAACACACAGGTGCACATGCTTGCCTGCACACACACACACACACACACACACACACATCGGACTCTGTCTCTTCATCTTTTTTCTGACCTCCTACAATACATCCCCACTAAGGTTAGTCTAAATTTCCTGTGGACCAGACCCGGCCAAGTCCACAGGATGCCAGCGGTGACAGTGCTGACACATCCACAGCACGGCTCACAGACGCTTCACAAAACATTGCCTTTTCCACTCTCAACAGAACAAACTTGCACAAAACTCTCTCAAATGCATCAGTCAAAGAATGCATTATTTTCACTGACTTCATCTCTTTGCTAAGAGCAGCGTTTAGTGTTCAGGACAGTTTTATTTTATACTTATATCTACAATTTCATACTTAACATGGAGAAGATATAAATGAATTACTCATGTCTCCTTTCAGAAAAGCATTACATATTCATTCTCTGGAGACTCCCATCATGGCTGCAAATACAAGAAAAGCCAAGTTTCAGAATGGGAGTATTTGAAATGAAATTCACAAACACTCTAACAGTCACAGCATTATGCAGACGAATCTTTTGTTTTCTCTATAAACTGACCTGTGTTAATTGGTTGATTTGTATTTGTCTAACAATCCAGAAAGTCCAATTTCCGTCTCTTCACTGCAGCTGAGTGAGAGTGCAGGACTTTTATCTGAGGCAGGTTTGCCTCAGGTCCTTTAAAAGCAGATTGCATTAGTTGAGCAACGTCTGTCTAGACAGGAGAGACAGCGCCCTTTCCTTTGATGGCAAATCTCTTAGAGAAGTCGAGCACCTTTAAAACAAGACGGCAAAGGGGAAATTTCAAACAGAACCAAAACCACAAAAATTCATCCTAGAAAGTTCATCTAGATGTGCTTCATGAAAACCAGTAAAGAGTAATACCAGTAAAACCAACAAATATTAAAGATAAGAAAAACAGGATCTGTATTCTACAGTGACAAGATGATACAGTTCAATCTGACCGATCACCAACATGATCTAATTTTATAAATATATATGTATGTATGTATGTATGTATGTATGTATGTACGTACATGTATATGTACATGGATGTGTGTGTGTGTGTGTGTGTATATATATATATATATATATATAAATAAAAAATTATTTTATATAATTAATTCTCTCTCTCTCTCTCTCTCTCTCACACACACACACACACACACACTCTTTTACTGTGGTGAGATTAGTTAGGCCAATCAGTGTTCAGGATTTTTTTGACATGAAAATAAGACAAAAAGGTGTAAAACTGGGAAAGGTTTAGAGCTTCCAGGAAAGGAAGAAAAAAAATTATCAGCTGCACACAGATGTTCATTTTCCCCACTGGGCAACTACAGCTATTCCAGCAAATAGTCGTGTGAACTATCGAAAGACGTTAGAGGGAATCATCATCAAAAAAAAAAAAAAAAAGAGAAACAAGCAAACAAACAAAACAAAACAAGGGGATTTCTTCTCAGCATACAACAACAAAAAGCCAAAAATAAAAACCAGTGAATTCTCAGTTAACATCTTTACACAGTGCTAAAGACTGAGAACTAGTCTGTCAGATTACACTAAGTTTGAAGACATGGATAGTAAGTCTTCTCCAGCTGATATGGTCCCTGATATTTGACCTAATATTGGCTGTAAGGTGTTGCGGGTGGTGTGCATGAGTTGTTGTGTGAAGGGCGTGATCGGAGCAGGTGGAGCAGCACATGAATGGGTGGTGGGGGTGGGGGGAGCACGTGTCTCTGGCGCGTTGAAGAACAATCAGGAGTGAGTGTAACTGATGACTGTTCCCTTTTAACCCCTGACCAATAGCCCTATGCATGACCTTTCACCTCTCTGGGTTAAACTTATTAGCCTATACATCGTTTGACCTTCGCTGACCCTCCACGTGAAAGGGTCAGATTTGAGCGATGACCATAAACCCTGGCCTCGCTGGCCTTTAACGGACCAAAGGCTGACCATGTGCTGACCAGTTCTGCCTGTGGGGAAATGACCAGTGCTCCACCACAAGCTCCATCCACAATGCTATTAACTAGTCAATATGAATACACACACATACAAACTGATAAGAAATGCAACTGAACAGGATTTGCTACCATTTGGACTTGACAAATGACTAGCTAGTCAGCATACAAACTCCGGTTTATTAACCTGCCTGGTCAGTGATGGCTAGTCAGCATACAAACTCCGGTTTATTAACCTGCCTGGTCAGTGATGGCTAGTCAGCATACAAACTCCGGTTTATTAACCTGCCTAGTCAGTGATGGCTAGTCAGCATACAAACTCCGGTTTATTAACCTGCCTGGTCAGTGATGGCAGAATTATCACACAGATGAAAAAGAAGCATGCAATGGCGATTACAAAGAAGAATCTACGAACCCTCTAGAAACTTTCAAGAAACTGATTTGATAGAAAAAAGAACAGAATCAACTGAGATTCACTTAATAAATAAAAAAAAATGCCTGACACTAAAAATAAGTGTATTTTGTTTCTCTCTCCCCCGTAGTCATACAGTTTAAACTTTCTGAGACCAGCTGCCTGACACAGGGCTAAACAGGACTCAGTTCACTTATTAATGCAGTGTAGCAATAATCTGACACTCTGAGTTTAGGGAGATTGGGAAATTGCTTCTCAATTTTCACAGAATTGTTTTTATTTGCTGTGGACTTGTAGGCTGACTGTCATAAGGACTTAGGTAGAGAGCATTTAAAAGAAGAAGAAGAAGAAAGAAGGAAAAAAGAAAAAGCTGGATTCTTCTGAGGTTTAATACTCGAGTGAGGTTTCTACACTTCTCACTATTTAATGAATGTAACCTAGCAGAAGTATTTCCTCAGCATTAACAAATTACTTGACATTAAAATCAACTGTGCCTGATAAAGTATGGGCCAAAAGAATTTGTTCAGGTAAAACCTCCGTCATCACCTTATCTCCTGCATTTTTTACACGAATGATGTGTAAAATGCAATCGTAACAAATGCCGTAGCACTATGAATATTTAATCCACATTCATTAAACATATCTCTACTCAAAAAAAAAGAAGAAAAAGAAGAAAAGAAAGCCGTAAGATAGCAGGTTGATAAAAGGCTGGTGACCAAAAGCATGAATATTCAATGTGCAGGTCTGCTGAGGTAACCCTGACAAACAGTGAGATATGGCGTAACGGGCCAGATCTGTCGAACCCCCTTTCACTATTAAACACAAACGGGTTTGTAAAGCGGTAAAGTGAAGCAGACACAGGGCTTTGCCTGGACCGCGAGCAGACACTTACATTGGCGAATGTAAAAGTCAATTCTGTCTGATTTATAATTAACGCAAAAAAAAAGAAAAAAACAACGTCAAATGCTACAAAACGCTGACACACAGAGGAAGCAGCAGTTGTATTTACTGCAAAGCACAGTATTATATTTTCACCCTACTTTTCTTCAGACAGGGTAAGAGAAGAGCAGAAATGAAAGCATGTAAACACAGCACCAGTAGCAGCAGCAGCAGTAGCAAAGCCTAGAGTAGACATGCTAAAAGAGAGGGATTCCCCGCTAGTGGAGGAGAGAAGCAGAGAAAAAGGTGGAGTACCTCTTAGAGAATCTGTCTGTCTGTCAGCGTGTGCTCGCTGGGTGGGACACCTGCAGGTGGTGAGCCCGTCTGGCACTCCTCAGAAAGACTGTCGCCTGAACAAGGGGGTCCTGTTGCTGCTGTCCTGTGTGTGCGTGCATGTGTGTGTGCCCACGGGGGCAGGGAACCGCCCCCTCGGCCCTAAGACTGGTCCTCCTTCATACGGGGAGAGAGGAGGTGGGGTGACTGCAAAAACACACACACACACTCTACGATCTCTTCCCTCATCTGTCTATCCCTCCCTCTCTTTTCTCTCTCTCTCTTCCTCTCCCCACCCTCTCTAGCAGCGTCCCCCCCCCCCATATGTTAATATCAAAACAGTCTCATTACTGTGGGGGAACGACAGACATATGTTAGTGCTGGTCAGCAGTAGGCACACTGTGAGACTGTGCCTGTGTGAATCTGTGTTACTGTCTCATGCCTCAAAACACTTTAGCTGGGCAATACTACTGTCCTGGGCAGTCACTTAGAGAGCATGGGTAGGATGAGGAGAGAGAGAGAGAGAGAGAGAGAGAGAGAGAGAGAGAGAGAGAGAGAGAAGGAAAGTAGGTGGGACAGAGAGAACCAGAAAATCCTCTCGTCAGAATCAGCATCAGTTCGACATTTTCACCTCTCCTATTCCTCTTCCTCTTCTCCTTGGTCTCTCCATCAGTTTTCCCCTCAGTGCAAATCCCAGCTGATTCAGGGTCTGGCTGTCCTCATATAAGTCATTCTCTTATTCTGCTGCCTACAAGCTACACTGGCCATATTGATCCCCGCACCCCCCACCACCGCCCCCACCTTGATCCTTATTGCTAGGAAACCCCTGGTTTTAGAGTGATATTACAGACACACACACACATACACGCACACAAAATAATCAAAACAGGAAGTGGGAGATCAAACGACACAGCATTGCGCATGCACGTGTGTGTGTGTGTGTGTCTGTGTGTGTCTGTGTGTGCGTGTGTAAAGACACATTGAACACCCTGCCCTCTGTGTTCCAGAAATCACATCAATAATGCCGAAAAGTCACAATGACTCACAATAACTAAAACTGCACACTCATCAAATAGCATTTTCGGAGCAACAGAGGTAGATTACAACAGAGCGTAGAAAACACAAGACCAAAAAAAAAAAAGAGTTAAATCTAAGCATGGTAGAGACATTAGTTAGTAAGCGCTCATACAGAACAGAGTCTGGTAGAGTGTGTTCAGCAGCACTGAGATGATAATCTGTACTGTTAACTCTACAGGTATGTAGACTCAGTCCTATAATCACTGTCTGCATATACAATCACCCCTTAAAAGTCACAGTAAAGGTTCCTGTGGAGAAGCGAGTCTCCAGCCTCATAACACAGACTGACTTTACGCCACAGTCAACCCAACATCAGTCAAGCCACTCAGCTCAAGTGACTACAGACCTAGATGATCAACAAACCTCACATGCATGGAAAACAACAGGATGAGGGGGCTTGGCAGAAGCTGTTTGATGAGAAAAGGGGCGGGGCAGGGAGGGGCTGAGGGGACGAGGGTGGAAAAAAAATTGGGACTGTAAGAGGGGGGTGATTCAAAGTAGAAGGGGGATGAGGCAGAAAGGAAGGTTGGGAGGGGGGGGTAGGGGTTTGGGGATTTGGGCTGCGTACGCGATAGGCAAGTTTGCAGTCCGTGGCACGCAATGGGCTGGCAAACCAGCTTCTCGCACTCAAACAGAAGCGTTAGGACACCTGACTGCACCCCGCTAATGACAAAGCCCATGGAGGGTAAGCTGGGTAAAAAAGGCTTTGAGTGAACAACAAAAAGAGAGTGGACACAAACCCCACCATCTGTTGCCCAGGCCAAAAGATACAGGGGCAAAGCCAACAGCGGGGGTCGGGGTGGATAAGTTGGGGTTTATGTCGATAAGAGAAGCACATGGCATTCTCGTGGCTGTGTAATACTCCCAAAAGAACCATCCGAAATGACACTGCCTCCTGCACATGTCCCTCCCTAGCCCTGTTTCATCTGCAGGAGCCAGGTCATTCTCAGGCGTGTTACATTTAATGAAGACAGTGGTAGTTAGAGACACTAGGACAAAAGGCTATCATTCAGATGGCTACCATACCAGTTCCCTATAACTGGAACTCAATGAGCTGTAACTGACACACTAAGATTGTATGTTTGCTATATATGACTGCTCTGAAATTCAATAAACGGTTAGCTTGCTAATTACTCGATTTTCATGACTAAATTTAAGAAACAAAATAGGGAGAAAAACTTGATTTTATTTTGTGCAATTTCTCCAAAATTATCAAAGGAAGTATTTACACACACACACGCACGCGCACGCACGCACACACACACACACACACACACACACACACACACACACACAACTAAAAAAAAAAAAACAGCTAACAAAACGTAAAGCTCAATATTAGAGAACGATTTCGAAGATGAAGCTAAAGTCAAGTAAGTTTGGAAGTGGAAAAAAACTGGTTCAAACAGACGAATGAGCTGCCTGTCTGAGTGGGCGTGTACTGCTCCTCGGCCGTAGCGTGTCTGGAGTGACCAGAGACAAGTCAGTGGTTAGACAGTAGGAGACAGGATGGACACCTGCTGTGCGGGGAGCAGGGGGAGGAGGATGAGGAAGAGGAGGCTAAGGCAGAGGAGGAAGAGGAGGCTCAGAGTGATGGACAGAGTGCCATTATTCCGACTTCTCTCCCAAACAAAAGAGCCACAGCCCTGTGATTGTTAACGACACCGCACTGCTGGTGAAAGAGAACAAACAAACCAAACGAACAAGATTTTCTCTCCTGCTTTCCTCACCCTCTTTAATGACATACAAGAGGCATTGCGGTCAAAACAAGGTGTCAGTGAGTGGATGCGTTCAGTGAAAGGTAGCCATTTTCTCTCATAGATGATAGATGGTGTTAAGCAATGCAAGGGAGACTCTACCTTCAGTTTCTTTTTGTTATGGCAGTGTCACTGAAAGACTAAACAAAACTGTCAGTGGAATTCAAATATACTGCTCCATGGTTAAATAAAAAGTCCCCTAAAAAAAGAAACAAAAAACACAAACAAACCACAACAAAAAACAACCACAATCCTGCATAATATTATAAAAAAAAAGACAAAAAAAAGGTTTAGTGGCAGCACTGAGGTGTTGCAGTCTATCTGTGAGTCTGTGCATGAAAAATTCATGCAGTGAAGTCATGAAATGGACTGTAAGATCGAGTCAGGGTATGGAGTTCAGATAAGAATATTTAAAAGTACTGTAGTTACAAGGTTACATTGTAGTTACATTGGCATGAAATGGTATGAACTGTGTAGTTTGGTAGTTGAACAGTGAACACTGTGTTTGCTAGTTTTGAGTGAAAGGGGGTCAACTGCAGCTTCTCGTCCTGGTGAGGTAATCTGAAAAAGCCTGTAATCCTTTGTGGTAAATGCTTGGCGGCGCTGGCAGGCACGCCCCCGCTATGGCCACAGGGAGGGGAGGGGAGGGGGGGTGGCGCTTGGTGTAAAGGGCAAATGGACTTTTGATTCTTTATACCGAAACTAAACAAGCAAGGAAACTACAGCGATAATACACCCCCTTTTACAAATCAATTTAAGCAGCTGCTTTCAAAGGGCAAAATTACATAGAAAAGTGCATGGTGGTCTGTCGGGCAAAGACTAGTAAAGATACATGATGGCCCTCTTACCGGTTGTACAGTTCTGTTTATTTATTTTCTTCAATAATCTCGACCTTCCGTTACAAATATGCTATAAGATGTGTCTACATAACCTGCCACTGTACAGAAAGGCATTTGTATTAAGATGAACTGGAATATTCATTAAGCCCGTTCAGTTTGAAGGCCCACCCATTACTGAGGGAACTATTACTGCTTCTTATGCACGACACACTGAAATCGCGCCTGTGAAACTATCATTACTGCTTCTTATGGACGACACGCTGGAATAACGCCTGTAAAATGCACACCCCCCAGAAAAAACAGATCTTTAATAACATTTAAAATGTGTCCCTGCGGACAGCTCCCACAGCCCTGTCCGGGTTTAAATACACTTTGATCCTGCAGACCCCTATGCAAGCCTAACCCGAACGATACAAATCGCAATTAGCTAATCATATACACAATTCAGATATGCAAGAGAGCTGTCACGTCAGGTACCTCCACCGAGAACAATACAAAACAGGCCCGATTTCACGTACAAAACACTAGATTTCTTCACTTAGTTTCATTCAGTGTGAAGTTTTTAACTAAAATACTGGATGCAATACTGGATTTCATCAATATTTGACTTATAATTCAGATGGAAACTGTTAATAGTTGTCCATTGTGTATGAACTCTTTAACTGGAAATAATATTCATCATATCCATAACTCGTGAAAAACCCCACAAGTCTATACTTGATCATACACAGTGTTATCATTGCATCACAATAATAATTTATAACTTAAACAAATGAAAACCTGAAATTTCTGTGTTTGCAGTGTGAAGCATACGTTTTTATAAATTCGCAGCATGAAATCCCAGTTTGACCGTTCAAAACATCCAAGAAGTAACGTCATAAGAAATAAAATCGTATTATCTTTCGCGAGAAAAGTGCCCCCATTACGCCCACTCATTTTTAGAGGAAAAAGGATATTAGAAACTATGTCTCAAACAGGGGTGGAAAAGTAAAAGTAGAAGTACTCCTGCTAGAAAAAAAAAAGAACTCTAGGCAGAATTAAACTGTCAACCGTTTTTGTAAATTGTAAATGAGTGACTATTCTACTCTTAAACATTTTTTCAGAAAGGATTTTTAACCTTACTTAGAGTATTTTTATTTTAAGCAAGAGTATATTTACTCTTTCCACCTCTGGTCTTATACAGGTTTATTTGACTCCTCTGGACATGGTACTTTCGGAATTGGGCCAATCCGTTGCTGCCATGTTAAAGCCTTTAAGAACATGTAAAGTGCGTTTCCCCTGCCCTATAAAAACTTCACATACACATACATTTTTATACATACAAAAAACTAAGGCATTTACATGTATGACAAAATTAATACACTGGTTAAAGAGGCAAAAAGAGCTCTACTTTGAATAGTTCAAACTATGAATTTCGTTATACCCTAGAAAAATACTAAATCTCATATCTTGTGGTTTTTATCAATAAAAGGACTAAATGTCATGGAAGCAGACGTGTAGTGTTTGGTTTATTTTGTAAAACACATATTTTGTAAATTCAGCATTTTTACCTTTGTGGACTACATCATCAAATAAGGGCCTCCTGTAGGTCTAATCACTACATGCTACCGTAGCCGGCCGGTTTACCAGACACACCAGTTACTAATGAACGAAGAAATCCGACACTTCAGTAATAATAAACAAACCCTTCATCTTACAATGAAGATGGAGTCCATCCCATGACCACAGGCTTATTGCTGAAATTGAACATATTTGTGTCTCTTACACTGTTCATAAAATGATTTATCCACGAGTTCTAAACATAAAATATTATATTATCCTCTGCCGATGTGCTACACATCTTCATAGATTCAAATATTTGATTCTTATCTGATTACGTACATAGACATAAAAAGTGAGTGATATACACCGACACCTGGTGGTCATCAGATATAGCATAAACTCGCTACCATGTGCAGAATCACATCATCGCATTTGAGTATATCTTCAACGCCTTGCAGTTCACATCAGGATACTAACAGTTTCACGAAGAGATTTCGCATTCAGATGTTATACATCTAAACTTTATAACACCAGGGATGATAAGATATCTCCTAAATTCTTTGAAACGGAGTGGGTATTAAACACCCTTCCCAAAGGATGTAAGTCACCACGAAATCGCAATGGAATTAAAAAAAAAACGAAAAAAAAAAAAAACGGGCAACACATTCACAACAGGATGAGTTCAGCCAGAACAACGGACCGTTGCTTGAGGGAAATCGCGGCTAATTGACAGAATTGGACACTAAGCAGAATGTAACAATTATCATGTCTTTGGGACTGAATGTTCAAAGACCAAATCAATAAACTTGATAGCGCTGAGCTGCACTACGGCACGGTGGATCCTTCCTTTGAGAAGGGAGTACAGCGTGTTGAAGCCTGCTCGGGTTCTTTTGCTCACTGATGTTTAGTTTCTCGATTAATTCAGCTTAACAGATAGTTTCGCTTCCAATTAAAATTAATGCTTTAATTACAAGACTGAGGTCAGGATCAATTTATAAAGGGAGAAGAATCTACACCTGGAGCCGTCCTGTTGCCGTGTGAGTCCAAGCTCAACTTCAAAAATGTAGTTGAACGACCACCTGTGGCATTAAACATATGTAAACCCCTCATAAAAACAAAGCGCAATCAGACACAAATTTGCCTGCTGATTAGTGTGGTTTAATAGCAGTCGAGATATTCTCGAATGTATTTTAATGTCGCCTTTCACAAGCCGTATCTTTAACTTTACCTGGGTTTTGGCAGAACGAATTATGATCGTATGAGCAGTGTTTTGGTGATAGGGAACAATTTCCAAATTTTCCGAAGCAGCTATGAGACAGTACTAGTCTTGGCTTCGGAAATGACATCTATGTTTTCATTTTGGTAGGCGAATACTGACTACACCTTACAATAGGATGGATAGATGGCATCATAGATTAAAACCAAGTTTTTTTGACAAGTCCTGCTAACATAATGTTTATGTTCTGTAATGATATGGATAGACATTATTGTCACACACCTACTAACCTTTCGTCTGACCTCATTTTCACAAATTTTCTTCATTTTCACAGCTTAATTACTAAAAATTGTTTTAAGTGACCATGTCTACATTTATTTAAAAACAGCAAAATATAAACAGCACAGCAATTTTTTACATATATTTCCTCCTGTACACATAAAAACAAATTAGTGTTGAATTCACGACCTCAGTGTAATAATAGTAGTACTTGTAGTAGTAGTAATAATAATAATAATAATAATAATAACAATAATAATAATTATAATAACACGATGATGAGGGCAACATGAGAGTAATGCCCAATGACTGGGTGAGAAGAACTGAAATGGAATGTTGCGCTGGTTTTTCTCATGATGGTGGCTACACAGCTCACACAGAGGTCACACTGATGAGTCGGCATGGCAACCTCAACTACTGAGAGCTAAAGAATTCCCACGCCAACTGATCTTTCATTTCCTGCAGGTTTTTTTTCATTTCCTATCACTAATTATTTTTGTATTCGCAAACATCTGAAGATCTGAATTTGAATTCATCTCTCTTTAGACCTCTTTCTTGTGTCCCTGTAGAAAGTGTTTTGTGGCACACGACACAGTCTTTTGTTTGGCACATCCCCCGTGGCGTTTAGCCCCAGGACAGGCCACACAGTCCGGTTCTGAGCAGTACCATTTCCAGTCTAAGGATGTGCTGGTTAAGGTGTTAAGCCATCATGATCCACCTGCACTAGACTGAGGCACACACACACTCTCTTAGCACAGTGCCCCCATTTGACATGAGCAAAGTTATGATGAAGTTAGGTTGGGACTGTAGAGTCTGTGAAGCTGCCTGCTTTTGTGTGTGTGTGTGTGTGTGTTCTTTGTCTTTTAGCTGTTGTCCTGCTGTGGAGTGAAGAGTGATGCAAGACCAGTATTCTCGCACTTGTCCAGAATGTCTTTCGTGTCCGGCTTGCCCTTCTTAAAGAGGGAAGGGAGGTTTCGGATGTGGACTTCCTTTTTAAACTGCTGTCCTAGGGGTTTCTGAATAGTTAAAAAAAATAAATAAATAAAATAAAATAAATAAATAAAACATAGGAACACCTCAGGGCAGAGTAGCAGTCATATCTGTCAATCATCCATCATCACTCCAAGAAATAACTAGTCATGAATTACCAGTCTATTAACTATTATGTTACTGCATCAGCTGCACTGCTAAAATGAGAAGCAAACAATAAAGGCAGAGTGCGCCCTCTAGAGGACATGTTGTGCCTTACCCCGACTGTGCCTGCGATGAGCTTTCTGAATAGGTCCTTTCTCTTTTTATCCCCAATCTTTTGTGCTGCAGGATTAAGGATCTTCTGGTCAAACTGATCAAGTGCCTCTAACTGGATGTTGGGTATCTGAGTCATGACAGCTCGTAACTCAACATAACGAGGTCTCTTTGGAGGGAAGTTACAGAAGCGAGAAAGAAGGAAATCAGCATTAGTTACAAAACTTAAACTGGTCAGCATAAAAAAACCAAACCAAACCAAAACAAAAAAAAATGTACAACTTCCAAGTACCATGTCTACTCTTGGGGTCTTTACGACATGTCTTTTAACCCTGGTGCTGGGTCAATGACTTCTGCTCCTACTTAAGTATTATTAGCAGTGTAGACAAAAAGCAAGCGAAACAGAAAATCAACAACAAAAATCTTTAATTTGTTTTCTCTTCTCAGTTCAAGCTCTGGTTCTCAAACATGTTTTGAACACAGAAGTACTTCTAAGCATTACCACTATGACACAGAATAATAAATATTCTCAATGCAAGCGTGTTTGCGAGGTTTTCCTTTTGAGCCTTCAAACGTTGGGTCATGATAAAGAGTGTGTGGCACACTCTTCTGTACCTGGTGTTTCTGACTTGGTGTGTGTGTGTGTGTGTATGTGTGTCAGGTTCTCACTCACCAAGGCCTCGTAGATAAGAAAGGCAAGCTGGGTCAGGGCCGCGTTGCACCCTTCGTGCTGCCCGTGCATCTGTAGACCCTTCAGCACACTGGTGTACAGCCACGTCACTGCCTCAGGGAGCAGGCTACCCCCGACCACCTGCACAAATGAGATGGGTGGGGGTGAGAAGAGCATTTTGGGAAGAGTTGTAGCATACAGACAGAAAGAATATACTTCAAGTAAAGACTGAGAAGATCACAGCTGTGAGGGGAGAGGGTGACCAAAGCATGAAGAGAATTCTTTAACTGAATTGTTAATTTCACTGTGGATTACTCTGTTCTACATCTGTACACAAAAAACAAATCAGTGTTGAATTCAAGATCTCAATGTAATAGTAGTAGTACTTGTGATAGTAATAATAATAATAATGATGATGATGATGGCAACAGGAGAGTAATCCCCAATGATTAAAAATCAAGTAGATTTTTAACAATTAAAAAGTATTCACTGTTGTCAAGAGAAGTAGAAATTGCCACCTCATCTGAAAATTGGAGTGTCCAAGAGTGCTGTCTTATACTTTAAAGTTTCGGCTCAATACACCTGAAGACAAATTCTGAGTTTCAAAATATTGAATGTTTTCAATTATTAATGTAAATATCAGTGTATTTTGTGTACCCATGTTGGCTCAGGGGAGCGGTTCAGTGTATGATCATTAGATGCACAACTCTGAGCTACTCACAGTATCAGAGATAAGGCTAGAGGGGTATCTATGGAGTGGGCCTACAGGCAGATTTAGGGCCAGTTTGTGAACAAAGTCTAGTCCAGGGAAACTCTCTTATTTTGAATTGAAAATGATCTCCATTCAGTACATGAATATGTTCAGTGCTCCGGTCTGAGAAAGCAGCATTTGAAGGTACTAACTTGTCTTAGTAAGGTCCAGCAGACCAGGGAGGCTGTTCTCTGGCAGATGCTGGTGTCTTTCCAGGACAAGCCGTTAAATGAGATGGTGAGAAGGGTCATATAAATGTCCTGTAAGGTAAAGAAAACATTAGAAATTGCGCAGAAAACATTAAAATGGCGTTTAAATGCTCCCAAAGGCTGCAGAATAAAAGAGCCGTCATCTCCACACAAACAGGCACTGGCCTACAACGCTGTGTTCACATCACCTCATGTTTGAGTAGGCTCTTTCCTAGCTCTGTAAGCTCCTCTGAAGAGTAAGAGGGAGTGACTCCCTGCGAAGAGTCAGTCATCATTTCTCCGTCTCCTGTAAAGACCACACCATCAGACATGATCCCTATCATCCACAGACCAACTGGACCAGAACACAAGTACCACTGACAGACTGAAAATGTTATGTTAATGCAAGCTATATGTGAACACAGATTAGCTCAGTGAAATGATGCTTAATGAAAACAGTGAGAGATGTGAGAGTGGGTTAGATGACACGACAGCACAATCAGATGTTGGTTTCATACACTCACCATCAATCTCCTCTTTATTGGCTGCAGGCTCTGGCACCTTTTTCACAATACATGTCACAGCTATTTAAAAAGAAAAAAAAAAGGCAAAGACAATTCACAACTTGTACATTTAAGATCTTCTGAGAGTGCATCATTCCCAGACAAAACAGGATCATTCAGAGTTAAACCAGCAGGAGTCATGTCGAGTGTTCGGAGGGACGTACTGAGCAAATCCAGGACCTCACGTGTCACCAGACGCACCATCTGCTCCTCCAGCATCTCCTGAGTCACCTGGTTCTCCTCACAAGTCTCCTCCTCTTCTGATCCACTAGACATGTCCGCGCACGCACACACACACACACACACACACACACACACGTGTACACACACACACGCAGACAGCCAGAAAGCGTGTTATTCCCTAATACGGATTCTAAAAATATTAGTCGCACACGAAAAAAAGACAGAATGACGTAAGTAGAGTCAGATGAGCTCACACACACACACACACACACACACACACACACACACACACACAGTGTTTAGCTTCTGATGGCTCTTACCACAGACTACTCCTCTGGTTAATGATCTGCCACTTAACGTTCAGTCTCTGAACCAAGACAGAAAAATAACTGTCAGAATCACAAACTGCCAATCATAATGTCAGCATTTGACTAAAGTCTCATAAAACATTCATGTTACATCCCCCCATTGGCACGGCTGCTTAAACAGGTTTGTGTATTTAAATAAAGAAGCTTAAATTTTGCTTTGCGGGTGCTTGGCTGTCAGGAGACACATGTAAGCACATTACATACTCTGCTCTTAAAGAAATGCACAGAGAAGTGCTCTCAAAGCCTTGGGGTTTGTAAGTGAGGTGATAAACGGGAGAGTTTACCTGCAGAATGTAGGCAAACAGAGGCCCCAGGAGGGGACAGAGCAGGCTGTCGTAGTATTCCGGTGGACAGTACAGAACCAGCTGTTTCATGAACACTCGTAAACACTGGTGTGTTAAGGTAAACCAATGTGATGTGATGTTCAGTCACACATAATCACAAACAGCTGAGGACCCACCCATAGCTTTCCCATGAGAAAAAAAAAACAAAAAACACAGCCAGTTCCTTAATGGCTACATGCTTGCCGTGTATTTACCTCAATTTGGAAGTCACTTTGGATAAAAGTCTCTGCTAAACAAATAAATGTAAATATAAATAACAACAAGGATCAGAGCAGAATAACAATGCTATGAGGTAACAGCTCTGACTTTGATGAACGACAAAATTACATGTTTCATAAACGTAATGGTTGACTGTCTTGCTGTAGATGGAGGGTGGTCTGTGCTGAAGGATATGGAGCATGGGGCGGAGTCTGTGGTCAGGGACACTGTCCAGGTGGATGAGGGCAGAACCAACCAGCTGCTCCGCCAAACCCTCTATGGTGTAGAAGTCCTGCATCAGGGAGGGCCCAGCCTGTCCAAGCATATGGAAACTAGACCAGAGGAGACAGCATACAAAGCGAAAAACAGGCATGAGAGTTACAGAGTTTCGTAGACGAATGACTGTATAAAAATGGCGAAATGACTAAAACAGACTAAACTGAAAAGGCAAGATGGACTAAACTGACATATAGTGAGTCTCACCAGTTATCATAGAGAGCACAGAAGAAACCCTGCATCCGCTCCAGTGTGGTTTTATAAACAGGGGCGTCGTATATGTCCAGCACAGGCTGGGGCAGACCTGCAGGAAACAGGATCAAAGATATTTCACACAGACACTCACAGTCTGAGCTCATTTTTACAGTGAAGGGTGGTTTGTGACTCGTTATCATACATAATCCCTGTTTGAATAAAGTTTGAATAGGGCAGGAGAGCTCACCCAGGACCAGATTTTTCTCCACATCCATCAAGTCGTACGCCCTGGTGAAGGTCTCGCTGAGTCGAGCCATGTTCTCCGGCAGGAACAGGGTGTTCTGAGTCCTGTAACCACAGACCTACAAATGAACTTTTGTGGTTGATGTCTCAGTACAAATATTAGCCTGTCTGAAACATTAATAGCGTCAGTAGCATAACTTCACCCACCTTATCACAGCTAACAGGTTGGGGAGCATGGCCAGAACCTGTGAGGCACAGGGGTTCCTGAAGATGGGGGTTCCTGTCGGGGTGTAACCCACCACAAAGCCTCCTGCCTTGGCCTCCTCCAGATCCGCTGGCCAGCGCGCTCGCTTCACCACGCCCATTATAGTATACACACAAAAACTGATCTAAAATGACAAAACCACATACGGCCAAGTAAACGCTCTGATCAATAGTTAACAAGCTTTTAGCAGTCAAAGCGGCCATTTACAAGCCATTCATGACATGTCCTGTGTATCAATCCGGTCACTTCACAGAACTGAACACAGAACCAGAAGGATGGACAAGTCTATCCGGTTGAATGCTGCCGGGGATAAGGTGAATTTACCCGTGATCTGTTGATGCCAAACTGGTCCTCTGTGGCCGAGTCATCCATCACTTGATCAGCGCCAACATACGTCAGGAAAGCGACAGGATCCCACAGAACACTGTCAGCCAAGCAATACATCAGTCAGTCACTCAATCAGAACACCAGACTTCAAACCACATTCCCTTTTAGGCACAAATTCATACTTCATTAAAAAAGAATTATAAGGACAGAGAAAAGTAGGGCTTCTTTGTCAGTCACACAAAGGCAGAATCAGAGAGTATTAACGGGTCAGTCCTGTAAGTCCACGTACTTTCTGATCTCCTCAGACAGCCAGCGTGCGGACACAGGGGCCAGGAGCTCCTCCAGAAAGGCCTTCTGCTTGTTAAAGTCCTTAAACTGGTTACTGATGAGGACCAGAGCTTCCATCAGAGCACACTTCTCCATCTGAGTCAGCAGCAGCTCGTTGGAGAACAGCTTCTTCACGTGGTCGTAGAACATGTCGAAATACGGCTACAGAACAAGCAAACACGCACTGTTATAACCTTAACTCTATCAAAATAAACCTGAAGAGTATGTTGAAGCCTAAATTATGATGCGTGCTTTATCAAGCCCAGTGGGGTCTGTAGTGGCATGATGGTAAGGGAACTGGCCTAGTTAAGAGCCCTGTGTGAGAGGGCCAGCTCAATGGACCGAACAGCAATCAGAAAAATTTAATTCAGAAATGAAGTAAGCTACATATGGCATGAGTAAGTACACTGGGGGGAAAAAAGCCCTCTTGAACAGTGGTGTAAAATACCAGGATGAACTGTGAGTAATCTCGACACATCTTGATGATGGAAGAGCAGGCGTGTCGTCGGACGTTTTTTACCGCCCTTGTCCTCGGTGCCTGGAAACACATTTTAGATTGACATTTAAACACAGTCCTTAGTCCTAGTACAGTACAGAACAGAAACTCTGTGAATCTGTGTAATTAAAAAGTCATACATATATAATGATAAAATGGTGCTCTACAGTGGATGAATAAAACACCAAACAATATACACATATCTAGCAGCTAAGAGAGCACTGGGCTACCGTGTGTCTTGATGACAGCTTTGGTCGTACTCATGTCTAGTGGGATATCGGACCATTTCTAAGGTAGGAAAGGACTCAGCACAACCACTGTATGGCACTGGCTTTCTTGGATTTTCTCCTAACATATACCCAATGTAAATGTAGTGGGGGGAAAAAACATGATAGGCACCACTGAGAAGTCCAGATTTCTGGTCCTTTATACCAAATTATGCATGTTTTCCCACTGGCCAAGGATACAAGCTGTTTCTAAGTGGCATCTCTACCATTAGTACCAGACTGGTGAGGCTGACACCATGCAGGTTTTTACTGAAACTGGGTCAAAAAGATGACTTTCTGTGATCGTTTTTGACACTGTCATTTTGGCCTTTATGGTTTGGAGTCAATCCAGCTCTGTGTGTGAGCTTAGACTTCAAGAGCTTCTGTGACCCACACACCTGCAGATCTGGCACTGATTCATTTGGTCTCTTTTTAACTCTGTTAGAAATCTCACGTTACTGGAAAAAAAACCCCTCAAATATTAAAGTACTCAACATCACAGTTGTAATCTACTGATTGTGTCTTGGCTCGTGTAGCTGCCTTTTTGTAATTGTGATACTCGGGTATTTCAGTCATTGTGTCTTGTTTTCAGAGCTGGTGTTGCCATGATTTTGTGGCCGTGCTGGAGATCATTCAGTAAATCTTACCTTACTTTCCTCTATCACTTCAAATGTGATGGCGGCAAACAGCTGAAAGTGTAACAGACTTCATTAACATGTGATCTATGAAAACTCGAAATGAAGGCTAAAACGGTCTCGCAGTGGTAATAAGGGAAATAATCAAAGTTTAACGAGATTCTGACCTTGTAGAAGACCTGGGGCAGGAAGTGAGGTCTGTGTGTGACAAAGGGGAAGAGGGCAGAAACGTTGGAGAGGACACAGGACAAGATGAGTGGGTCTCGGGTCTCGTAGTTCAAAACAGTTTGGAGCAGCTCAATGCCCTGTTCAATGGGCAATTTCTGAAGGAGAAGAAGGAGAAATGAAAGATTCAATGCCCGTCACCCCTTGAGACACACTGCTCATGCGTTCATAATTCTATGAGCGAATAATGATCCTATAAGTTTCCATATATGGCAGGTAAACTGAGAATATTCATTTACAGTTGTCTATATTTTTTATAAATGCCCAAAGCACTGTCTTTCTTTTATGTCTTACATGGAAAGATAAATGGTAAAACATTACAGACTTGTGGAGAACTGATCTTTAATTCTTGTGTATCTGTGACCAGCCCAAATAGTTCATTTAGGAATCCATTGTTACCCAAAACATTTAGCATTCACACATACATCTGTCTCCAGGACTTTGAAGAGCTGGCCCACTACAGTCTCATTAAAGAATGTCATAGCATCCCACTGCAGTACGGAGGGAGACAGGATAGAACACAGGCCCTCCACTGTCTTCGCTGATAGGGAAAGACAGAGACAGGGAGGAAAGGGGAGGGATGAATGTTAGAAACTTACATTAGAAATTCACAGAACATTTGTTACGGATGAGGAAAAAGCCACATGGCACAGCTATGCAGCTATATTATACCTACATTACATTACACCAAAATTCACATCTAAAACAAAGGGAGGCCTGACTGTTTCTCAGACAAGGAAAGAGCATGCAACTGGAGTTTCACTTTTTGTCTAAAGTGAAACTCCAGTTACATACTAGTGGTAAAGACAACACCAACGGGGGCTTTCTACGGTGGAAACCCTTGTGCAGTCATGCAGAACCATACTTCCTTAGCGGACTTGGCTGGGACCTTCCCTTGACTACAGCTGTGTTCACAGAGCATGCTCTAATGAACCTCCTCAAAGCCACAGAGATCCAATCAGACGTTTTCAAAAACCTCTCCCCTCCACCAGAATAATGTCACCTCTGCACTCACCTCTTTAAAAAAGTTTCACTACGATGGATTACTGCCCACTACCTTATGACCAATCAATAGACTTTCAAAACAATGGCCGCTGTCTCTCTAAAAGGTTATGTCTGAATTCAGAACCTCTGCTTTGACTCCCTTTTAACAGTGAACGGCATTGGACGTGTAACCTACTCACATGTGGCGTTCCCAGGGTCTATGGGTGTGTTAATCTGATACTGGAGCCATTCAGCGGCGAGCTGGAAAGCCTCCTGAGGGGCAATCCGACAGGCATTACGCACCACCTCTCCCTGCTGAGCTCTGAAAGCTGTGTGTAAACACACACACATACATACACACACACACAAGGCAAACACACACACGGTTAATGCTTCAGTCTTTTAAATAACACCTCCTCAGAGTGAAGATCTGTGTGTAATTTAAGAGATGCGACTTCTAGCCCATGTCCCAAACCCCACTGGACACTCTTTGTCTTTCAATCTTTCTCTGGATCTTTGCCTTCTTTACCATAAATATAAACCAACTGGACTAGGCTGAAAGCACTGAGACCACAGACAGCACCTCTGAAATTCTATTAGTGTTATTTGGTCTAACTTTGGCCAGTCAGCTTCATATGTGTTAATAAACAGGTATGAGAAATGGAAACACTTTAAACATATAGTTCACCATAGTCTACAACACACATATCTGACAGGAGGGAAGAAAAGAGGCTTACGGTTGAAGAAGGAGTTAAAATCCTCATCACTATCAAAGTCTACACGTGAGTATTCACAGCTTGGACTGTCACTCTTGGAGGGAAACCCAGTCTTTTAAAATGCAAAACAAACAAACAAACAAAAAAGAGATGACATATGATTTAATAAATACAGCCAAAATACATGAATTACTAGTGCAGTGAGGGGTTTTTGGGTGGGGGGCGGGTTGGGGCTACCTTCACAAGGTTGGTCATAGTAGCCTTCATAAACTTCACAGTCATCTGGGCGACGGCTGGATCTTTTGACAAAACTTCATGTCTGAACAAACTTGCCCATGTCATTTGGGTGGAAGACCTTAGAAACTGCAGCAGCCATAACGACAGAGAAAACAGTAAATTCTAGATGACACAGCAGATCATAAAAGGGGTGTGGAGGGGGGGGGCGGGGGTGATGTGTTGTACCTGACTGGGGTGTGTGGTGAAGGCTAGGAATGCTTCCATGAATTTATTCAGGTTACTGGGCACCTCCACTTCCACTTGAGAACCCTTCAGTGCAAAACAATACCCTTCATTAAAAATTTTTACATTTTACTTTATTTCAGAACTGTAAATATATTAGTTAAAATGAGACAAACGCACCACAAGGGAGCACAGTTGACTGCCAAGGGCACAAAGCACTTGGCAAAGTCTCTTTAAGAAGGTGTAGTTTCTCTCCACGATTGCCACGCCGTCTCCCGCCCTGTGTTGGGTACAGCAGGAACAGTATTGCAGCATTATTGCAATCAGTCACTCACACAACAGAGAAGAACTTTACCGGGTAAAACCACTCGTAAACCATACCATATGATTTTAAATGCTCTTTGACATGAAAGAGAAGAAAATGTGTGGTCATCTTTATTTCCCGGTGCAAACTGTAGGTGTACTCACTGTGATGAGGTGAAGGAGTTGCATATGGCTGCCCCATCTGCAGACCTGGATCCCAGAGAAACCGTGAGAACGCTTTAGTTTTTAAAGACACATGCATGACGGAAAGACTAGAGCACTGATCCATCCAATCAGCTAAAGCAGACAAATCCAACTCATCTCCAGTACTTCAGTCAGAAGAATAAAGGAAGCTGGTGTGATGGGGCAGGTTTGTTACTCACTGGGCTGCTGAGAGGATGTAGTGCATGGCCACGTCATCAAACAACACCATGAACGGCTTCCGATCCTCCAGCTTTCCCTGTGGAAACACCCACGCAGCACGATGACATGGTAAGACCCTTCATCACCGAAGAGTACCATGCATACTCCCACATACAGCCCAAATGCCTTCTCACTGACTATCATTATTTAAAGCATGTGACACAGGCCAGGCACAATACTAATATGTAACACTACTTTTAATTTCCACATTCCAAGTCATTTTTACGAAGCATGAAGTTGCATGACCAGGGAGGGGTTTAGAAGGCCACTCCAACTAATATCATATAATGGCTATACAAAAAAGTCTCTCATTAATAATGTTTACCAGATTCTGTAGAAAACACTTAGCGTTACTTAGACGTCCGTGTGAAGGCATGGGGGCAGGAAGTTGGCAGTGCAGTGTGAGTCCCAGAGGAGCAGGCTGTAAATATGGCACTCACCTTCCTGCTGATGGCGATCAGAAGGCACTCGGCCGCCTCCAGCTGGAGCTGCGTCTCACTCATGAGCAGACACAGGATCTCCAGCAGGCGACAGTTATCGTTAGTGATGTGACTCAGTGCCACCCAGTCTATGTAACCCGCTAGGGTGTTCAGAGTGGCCACGCCCACCCGACAATGGGCTTTAGCCTGAGAGTGACAGGGAAGGAGAAAGAGGCTTTGATCGTTGATTATATTTGGGATCAACATAAGTAAGACGTCATCAAAAACTAAATAACTTTACACTTAGAACTCTGAACTCAAATTTATAATGTTTTTGAATGATTCAGACTCACCTCTAATTCTTGACCAGCAATTCTTTTCTGAGGAATGACAACAATAAACAAAGGAAAAAAACAACTAAATTTAAATCATAAATATATCTCTCTTTAATATCTTCAGCTTTTAAAAATGGGCACAACAAAATAATGACAAAAATTCTTCCTTAGCCAAATGTAACATTCCTGGCTTTAGAGCAGACTAACCAGTCTCCGATACTCGTCCACGTGCAGCTGTAAGATGGTAAGCAGGAAACTGAAGATGCTGTCCATGTTCTGGGTGAGCGTCTGCTGAATGTCTCGCCGTCTCTGGGAGGGAAGCGTCTGAAACGTGATGACGTCTTCCGCCAGTCGTAACAGGATCAGCATCACCAGCTCTGTCTGGGCTTCCTGTGTTTGAAACTTTCAAGTCAAACAACAGATCCCAACAAACCCATGTCTTACCTGATTAAAGTTGCAGAATGGAAACAACAGCAAACAAAAACAACATTAATATTAATAATAATAATAGTAATGATGATGATGACGAATGTGGTGCATGAATTGGGCAGTGTTGTAGACTGAGCTGAGCATTGGAAAATGTGTCACACACCCCTAGTGTTGTGAGTGCTTCCATCTCTTTGAGCATATCTGGCCAGTGCTGTGGCCACTCTCTCTTAATCATTTCCACCACTATCCGTGACAGGACGTCTTTGATATGAGTCTCCTCCTCCAAAATGGGGTGTGTACCCTGAAAAAATAAAGAGAGAACTTAAATTCAGTATCTTAGAACATCTTAACAGTGAGTGTAGATGTACTGAACCACACAGTGGTGTACAATGTATTATTTCACTTACGTTTGATAACAATCCCATTGCGCAGTTTTTTAAGTGAATTTTCTCCTGCTGTGGCATTTCGTTCCATTGAAACCTGTTCCAAGAAACATGGGGGTCCATTAATAAAAATGGACAGCCATACGCTACAGTTTCACATGAACATACGCACACAATAAATAAATAAATTTAAAAACAACAACAACAACAAAAAAAACAAAGCGGTTGTTCTCACTTGATGACATGCTCCAGTATCTGGAGACCAAAATGTCTCACCACTGCTGGCTGTGACTTCTCTGCTAACTGAAGGCCACAAGGAACACAGTAGGGACATTTCTCCTTGAATTCTTCACAAAACTGAAAGAGAGAGCGATAGCTTATTTTGTTATTTTCTAAAACATAAAGAATCGGGAACAGCATTTCACTGATAGCAATCTAAAAAACGAGTGGTCTACATGTCCTGCATTAGGTCCGGCATACAGCGGAGTACGCTGATGATACATGCTATTACAATAACTAATGAACTACACATGGAGACACACAGAATATCAGCTTGCCATGCAGTGGTTAGGGAGAACTGAGAGGAATAAACAGCATCTAGCGGCACAGCTAGCTTTAAACTGTCCCTACCCCATTTGCCAAATCATCGTCTACCTTAGCGTAGTTTATTGCTTGACGACTTTTTCACGTCCGCTCTCACACGTTTTTCAGGACTAGACACAATATTTAGACAGCTTGCAGAATATGTACCCATATGCTATTCACTTAGCAACCCGGTTAGCTTTCTGCTACATTACAATGTACCTTTAGGGCCTCCAGGCGATATCGTTGGCTAGATTCTGCGTCCATCATTACATTTACAGCTTTAATGAGCAGTTCGCACATTGCAGCGACCTCTTCACCCATTGTTTCGACGACACTTCTTTCAGAGTAGAAGCACACAGCGGTACTGAACTATGCAAAACACTTGCGGAATAAGGAGCTGCACGCGCTTAGAGAATTCTACTTTACAGCATGTACACACGCGCAACGTGCTAGGCCGGGCGCGTGAACGTGTCATTCGACATAGTTGGTGTAGAATTCTGGGACTTGCAGTTTTCTTGCAGCCTCACATCCTAGGTTACGGTACCTGCTACATTCCCCAAGATAACTTCTCCACATATCCTTAGCAGATTTCCCCAATCATTTAATTGTAGTCCATTTAAAATAAAAATGTTCTCTAATAACGTTTGTAAACGTGGCGTTATGAAAATTTCAATTCGAGACATGTACATAGCAGTCGATTATAAAAGACAGTGCTTCAATTACAGCTATCTACATACAAATAAAGTCAGTTTTACAATAAGGATTAAAAGAGATAAATCAAATTTCGTTCAAGCATCAGATACCACTGTTTATTATTTATTACAAAATGATCAAGCACATAACGACAACAGACTTCGACACACACAGACTTCCATAGCGACGTTATTCAGACTGAGTGAGTGGCGGGTATAGAAAGGTGGTAGTGCTCGATGGGGCGGAGCACAAATTCCAACTGGATGAGTTTTCCAATCACACGTCACACTGGGTTGGACTGGCTTGGCTTTTAACAACTGTGCATAGTGCCTTCGGCTAGCGAGCTGGACGGACTTTTCTGGGAGATATGTCCAAGATGTTCCTCGATCGGTGAAAGCGCTGAATTTTACATTAGATAGGGATGCCGATATTGTAGCACTGAAAACACTTATACCACATTGCCGCGAAACTGCTGTCTGAGATCAACCAAAGAAACGAGACTGGAAACTTTCACCGGATGCTAATAACGCAGCAAAGAAATCGCCACGGAAAACTTTCCTTGTGAGAAGGCCTAGCAGCTCTCAAAGCAACAGGTCGGTTGTAGGCTGGGAGTCACTCTAAAGCCACCCGGATTAAAATAGACCGAATTTCCAGGGTCATTTAAATTAACGTTTATTCTTGGTGAAACTGTAGTGTAACTGAAAGGAGAGTTTTTAACAGGTTGTTTATGACACAAAAAGGCGATTTGAATGATCTTTGATTCCAGGATTAGCAACAGCCGTTGTCGAGATCCTCGAAGCGACTGCGATCCCAGGAATTCTCTCCTGATTAAATGCGGTACGAAGCCAATATGATGCCGGTGAGTCTAATAACACCAGAGCTTTTCAACACATTCTTTTCTGTTGATTATTTATTGTTTATACAATTACATGTCTATCACATACATATATAACTACACACTTCGGTTATATTTATGACCAAGTTGGTGGCTTAGTAAAGCCAGTGTTGAAACATTGATGGGTAGGGGTGATAAGGATACCATGTTGCGCTCTAACCTGAAATGTTGCTTAATCGGGAGTAACTATAGTACGGGGTTGTTTTCTGGACGTAGACTAAGTCTGGTCTGTGGATATTAAGGATTTGCAATGGAGAAATTGCAATTTGTGATTAAAAGTCCTTGTTTGAGCGAAAACCTCCCGCATGTATCATGTCTGTTTTGTCGGCGAACCCTGGATCTACGGGCAGTGATGTAATACCAGTGCATTGTGTTGACCGAAACTACCTCAAGAACAGCTCTGACAGGACTAATACGTGGTTTTAGTATTACCGAACAAATTTACCTCCGTTCAACATAGTTTCTTTGACTTTATTTTTACCCCAGTATGTGGCAATATGTCTGAGATTATTGTACTTAACGCAGTGTGGATCTTAACTCAGTTTTTAAGATTCCATCGCTGTTGTCTTAACGCTGTTAACTCCATGGTATTTCTCCCTCTCTGTAGGCTATAAGTCATCTTTTTTCTTTTTAAAGCAGAGACAACAAGAGCAAATATCTGTTCATGAGGGCACAGGAATGCTTTTTTTATTTAGGTACAATGTACTATAATATTTTAAGGTTTATCGGTTCATGAACCGTGCTCAACATGCTTGATTTATTGTTGCCTTAGGCTCCATGTTAAATAATTTTTTAAAAATTAATGTCACTCTGTTCACTGGTGATAAAGAGTGGGCCAGCTCACTGTCAGCAGAATGGGTAAAGAGCCTGTAGCCAAGCCAGATGCCCTCCACACACATGCAGCCTCTTTTGCTGCAGTCTAAAAGGCAGTTCAAATTTGTCTCTCAACACATCTTTCAACGTGAAGTGGGGAAGAGCATTCCGGAAAGGACCTGGAGCTGGAGACTGAATGCGTTCTCCAGATTTGCATTTTTAAGGGGATTTTTAATTTACTCATAATAAAATATTTCAGTGCTGAACAGCTGCTAAGAGAGAATTATAAAAAAGCAAGCATATGTGTAATGTTCCAAATGTGAAAAAAATACAAGAGCAGAAGGATGTCTGATATTGGGGCTCTGTAATATGCTTTGGATATATTGTTTAGTGTTTATATTATGGAGACATCTCCATGAGATGTTTGTGTTATTTAGCTTCAGCATGAAGAATAGAATCAAACTCATTCCAACGTCTGCACACCCATGAAATTGCACATATTTTGGTTTGTTATTTTTACAAGATCTCCGTTAACTCTCCACCCTTCTCCCTGGAGTGGAATGTAAACACACTATTAAGCTATTTGGCAGCAATGTCAGTTTTGATTACCTTTTGCTGTTTGTCCCTCTGTAACTAACCCTTCATCTTCATCAGTTGTTACAGTGCCCTGTGTTAGAGGAGCATCTGTATCTGTTCTCAGCGCGTCATACATCTCCCCAGAGCTTATTTTATGGGTCAAATGGGAACTCAGCCATTTCTGCCACCACAGCTGGGTTGAGATATGACCCCAGTAACAGATTTGTGATGTCAGTGAATCTACTGCACTCTTACCTCAATATGTCAACATTTACATGTGCTGAGCTATTGTGTTTGGGAGCAGAGTTGCCTGGGAGACCTCCTGAGTGTTGTCATAGCTAGAAATGTCGTATTATAGTTTGCGTGAAGCATGAGTGGTGAAAAGGAATCAGTCTTTCTACAGCACAATGGAATCAAGTTGTCTTTATGGGACAGTGAAGCAGGGGGCATTGTTTTTAGTCCTCTGGTGAACCCAGATAAGGGAATCCCTTATACAGTGGATCTAATGGAGCAGCGTGTCCCAGATTGCCTTGTTTTCTCTGTTTTAAACAGTCAGACACTAAGTTTTATGTTCAGCAGTGACTTATGGTTAATCTTTCTCTGACGCTGTAATAACTGTATCATCCAAATGCTGATTGGGATCAGTTACATTTTAATCTCTTTATTTTGCTTCATCAGAAGTTGTATTTAGTCAACTTTTACATAAAAATCTGTAAGTCAATTTAATCTTCTTTTGGTTGTAGGATGTTGGGTCATTAAGTGAAACCAAACACACTCCGATAGTTTATTACTCTGTTTTGTTTTACTGTACGTTTTCCTTGTCGTTTTTTTCCCTTATCGTCTGGTGATTGCCTTACTCCTTATCACTCATATCCTTTCAAAAGTCCTGCGTTAAATGAAACATTTGAATATTTCTGCATGCTTCCGTGTGAATTGGCTTTGTGTGCTCTGTGGTTTTCCTTTGTCTGCAGAAGACTGGGTTTGGATCATTTTAGTCAGGTTAAGTTTGCTTTGCAGCCTGTTTCCTCCAGGTGTAACCCTGGGTAAACAAATTCTAGTTTAAGAAGAGAGTGAAAAGGAAAGGCCTTCCTGTAATAGAAAGAATTTAAAAAGCCCCTGAAAATAGCCCAGAGAATGGATAGCCTATTCAAATCCTCTGAACAGATACGCTGTTAAGTTTCAGTTGATTTGTGTGTGTGTGTGAGTGACGTCAAATGAGAGAGAGAGAGAGAGAGAAAAAAATGAAACTGAGATACTCTCTTGTAAAGTATTAACTCTCTCAGCAGAAGAATAACAGACTGAGTCCCTCGTGTTTTCAGACTGAAAGGACAAGGCAATTTTAAGCACCTCCATTCTGTGTCGCACAGTGCAGGCATTGTGGCTCTAATGTCAAAAGTTGTAATATAAGTCACCTTGGGGTCGATGGGTGGTGTGCGTGTTTGGGGAGGGGTTGGGGTGCTTGTATAAAGGGGGGGGGGAGTGGAGCATCTGGAGAGAATTTGTTTAATAAGAACTAACCCTTTGCTAATCTCATTATGCAGTGAATCAATGATTTACCTCTGAAGATCAATGATTACAAAGAGGAGTATGATGTAGCCCCAAAAGAATTTTATTTTGTGCTTGGAGCTGAAACAGGGTGAAGTAAACAAAAAGCCTATGTATGTTTTATACAAGATGTAAGTTAACATCATGAAAGAAATGTGCTGTATTTCAGTGGTATTTATTTCATTGTGCATCCTTTTTTTAGATGTGAAGGACAGATGACATAAGTCTTAGTGACTCTTGATGTAAAGTGTAAAGGTTTTTCAGGGGGAGATCGTCATAGCAGAATGGCAGATCGTTCATTTTCATTTGTTTGTTGCCAAGTAGCAGCATGAATCCTACATATTTCCAATGAACCTGTCGTCATTTTTGATATGATATGATGCCAGAATGACTTGGCAGAGGCCGTAAACCTTTCAACGGTTACTTTTTTATTGTTTGTGTTTGAAGGACTCTTATCATTTGAAAAGTGTCAAAACAGTCTGGCATCAATAGTGTCACATGGAAAGGGGAGACACACAGTTTCAAAAAGAACATAAATTGATAGTAATTAGATTTTAGAGTTTGAATAAATTAAGCCAGAGGGGCTGATTCTAATGTGGCCGCAGCGTCTCCTGTTTGGTTTGTGGTTATCTGTTTGTTGGGCGTGGTCACAGACGCAGTGTTTGTCACTCTGGTCACCCTTCTGGATGTCCTGAGCTTTCTCAGCTGCCCTGGGCTCCCCTGGGCCGCTGGTGTTAGCGAGCGGTACCGCCTACCTGTCACTCTTCATCTGCTCTCACTCTCTGTGTTTGCCCGACAACGGCGGCTTTCCTGTCAGAGCTACAGGTTAACCCTCACTGAGTGGTAAGAGTGTGTATTCTGTTTCCTTGCCTGTCAGGTTGGTCGTGTTTACCGTGTGGCCTGTAGGTTTGTATTAGCTGTTTGTTAATTTAGTCTGCTTGTTTGCTAATGTCAGCAAATGTGTCGCTAAACTACCCAAGTGTGGTGTCATTGTCGGATTTATAATGTTCTTGAATTGTCATGTTTCTCTTTGTTTTTTATTTTAATGCTGTTTTTAATTTTCTGTAGTCAGCTTACATTTCTTGAAATAACTGTTTTAATATCGGAATAAGTTTTCAATCAGGTTTTGGCAACATTTCAGTGAAGTTTCTCTCTCTTTCTCTCGTGGAAATCATGAACTGTCCCATTAGACCTTGTCTATGACTGACTTTGACGCAGCAGACCTAATTACATAACCCTTTATGTGTTATTAAAATGTCACATTTCTTTTGTAGAGACTGGCCTTTGAAAACTGCACAGGAGACACTTTTCAGCTTTCACTGTCACGGTTAATTTAATAAAACAGAAATCTTGTTTACCCTGTGGCGAGATTATTTCATTGCGGTTTACTTTGACAGAGGTCGGTCGGTGGTATTTTAGAGAACCCATGGATAATAGCGTCACAACTCAATTACTCATCCATTTACGTCTGCTCAATATGTGTTCTGTTAAAGAAGATGGCTGTAAAATATTGACTGAATCTAATTACTGTAGCTGCAAGTGCTAGAATTTTCTAAATTTCCAGAATTTTCTGAATTCTCAGAGGTGAAAGTGTTTTTGTTTTGGTCCCGTTGCCTGAAGGTAGCTGTCTGCTTTGTGAATCTACATTGTTTAGTGTCTTTGTCTTTTGTTTGATCTGTAGGAGTGGTTCAGTCACCCTTCCCCTCTTCCTGTGGCTGTCCCTCGTTCCCTGGTGTGTTTATGTGTTGGTAAAGCTCGAAACTCCATGACTCCAGTACCACCCCATCCCCAGAGCCCAGACACAGCCACAAGTGCAGTGACCTCGGTGTCATCGCTGGTTCTTGTTGGGGGAACAGAATCAAACTGTCCTGGGGGTGTCAAATGTGAATGCTAATCAAGGACAAGTGTCCACCCCCCCCCGGACAGTGCAACCAGCGAGGTCATGCGTTTATGTGTGCTAGAAACACACTGTTCCGTCAGCTGGGGCCGACTCTTTGAACTGCTTTCAAAGACCACCCCCCTCCCCAGAGTTTGATGTTGCTTTACGCTTTCATCTACAAGTCCTGTCTAGACACAACAGGAAATAACCTGCACCTGCGGAAATTGGTTCTACCTACTGGCTTCAGCTCCTTGTCTCCTGTCATTTCAGATGCATTTGACAGCCTCTGAGACAGAAGATTTACTGTGTAGTTTGTCTTTGTTGCTTAGTTCCTGTCAGCCATGCTATTATTCCTAATGCTCCACTGCGTTGTTGTTTTACTGTGCCCTGTGTGGAGAGTTTGGCTGTGGAGCTTTGTGCTTTGCATGAAAAGACTGCAAGAAGCAGCAACATTGTGGGAGTTTTACATTATGTCAAATCAAGCAGGTGTATGTATTCAAGTTATTTCTCCCAGCTGTGTTGCTCTCACAGAAAACAAGGTGTAATTTCTTACTAACTAGAGACTTGCTGTGGCATTTATTGTTGTTTACCTTCTTGTTTGCCCCCACCCCCCCCCCGCCCCTAAGTTTAGCCTACCTGTATTTTCTGGCTCTTGCCCTTTTGAGTTGAGCTGGGTTTTATGATGCATGAGAGTGCAGTGGTATGTTACCTGAATTTTTGAAATTTTTATTTATGCCTTTAAACCAAAATTATTAGTCTTTAAAATGTGATTGAGTAATCTTTATTTGTTTCTTAAATCAGTCTGAAATGGACTAAAAACCACCTAATTGTTATATGATAACTTGTATCAAATACGTTAATCAAAAATGTGAAATAAGCTATTAAACTGAAAACAAATATGCAGAAATTTTGTGATTAGCCTGAAGGATTTTTGTGCTAAACAAGGAAAAATTGTAAGTAGGCTCATTGATTTGACATTTTGACTGTGACTGTTTATAAATGTTTATTTATTTGCTCATTTTTGCTGGGGGAGTTTTGCATCTGCTCTTGATTGTGTATCAGTGTGTGTCTTTTCCCTGCTGTTGCATTGGCTGATATTTTATGCGTGCAGCAGGAGGAGGATGAAGGTCACATGCGAGCGCTGTAAACTGCCTGCTCATGAGGCCCGGCCTTTGGGGAGTACACTGTGACTCTCACTCTGTGACTCTTTGAGGATCATTAAGTTTAATGCTGACTGGATGGGCTAGTGGAGCCTCTGGATAATGGCTTTTTTGCACGCTCTCCTCTGTCCTAAAGGGTGACGGGATCTTTTGGAGGTTTCTTTGAAAGCATTCATCTATGCACGTGTGTGTGTGTGTAAATGGTTGACGTTGGCTTTAGTTGTTTGGGTGGAGCTGGGTGTGTCTGTAGCATAGACAATGAAGAGCTGCAGTCGTACAGTCGCAGGCATTGTGAGTAGTTTCATTCGATCAGCCTCAGTCTTGAACAGTTTGAGTTTGAATGACACATTGTATCAGCAGAAGCAAAGTCACTTTGTCTGTTAAATCACCTTGTCTTGTAGCCAGATTACCCTGTCATGATATGTAAATGCAGGTTAACAGATGGGACGTGCTGAAAGCATAGGGGTCAGTGACAAACTGTCCAGATTAAATAGATTTATCACAGTCTTGATGCTCACGAAGGTCTTTTCATGATGAGATCATCATATATGTACTCTAATAATGTATTAAAATAATTATCAGTCTTTCTGGCGATTTTTTGTTTTTTGACGTGTGGAGTGATGTATACAGAATAGTCAGGTGAGGGGTTTACTGTCTGGCTGGAGAGAGGGAGAGGCAGTCAGAGAGAGAGACAGGGGGAGAGGACACAGCTGTAGAGTGAACAGCGTTTGTGGCTGTTACAGGATTGCCCTGCCCCCCCTTCCCTGCTGGGCGTGTTTGACCCACGCTCTCTCAGGGCAGGTCAGGTCAGGTCGTCTGTAATGAGTTGAAGGGGACAGAGAGAGAGAAAAAGGGAGAAGGTTTTGCCTTCAGGGAAAGACATAATCAACATTTACTATGGAAGTCACACAGTACTACTGAAGTTGTTTAATGTTGCACCAACAGCCTTCTCTTATTCTGATGTTAAAACATTAAAAAAAGAACAGATTTGGTTTCTGCTTATTCTGCCATTGATCAAAAGCCTCTTAAACTCCTGATAAACAGACATGGCAGTGCATTGGATTTTGGGGCTTTTATCTCAGATTTTTGTGGGTTTATCTTTATTAATGCATATAGCCTGTACACGCAACCCTGTGGTTGTTTTTGGTTTTGTTTTGAATTGAGATTCTTTTGTGTGTGATCATAGCCACATTTTATGCATGTCCTCTATAACCAACTATTAGTCATCTGAAAATTCCACATACTTTGTAGAGATTCTCAGAGAAAGTCATTTTGTTGGTAATTTTCTTGTCGTGTAGCTCTAATGCCATATGTTAATGCAATCAGCAGAGGTGGACGCCTTTTGTTTTCTTTGGAGAGTATGGATTTGCAAGTTAAAGGTGACTAAGCACTACTGCCCAGGTTTGATGTATTCTCAGTCAGACGGGTCCACCTATTTACACATGCTCAAATAAACTATTTTTGGTGGGGAAATATTAGAGAGAGAGAGACATTGTTCAGAAGAAAACGTCCTGTCTTGGACACTGGGTTAATTTTGTGCACTCTCTTGTTCACTGGACCAAACTATGGTCAAGGAAACCTCTGGAAGATTGGGATTGTCTGTGAACGTGTCAAATTAAACATATAATTAATAACCCACAGAGGCATACGGGTTTCTGTTGTCACCCATAACATAATATTTGTCTTAGTGTTATGACAGTGAGTGATACAGGGATGTAAGAGCATCCTGCGAAGATACAACAGACAAAGCATTTTTGGTTGAGGGCAGGGTGAAGAGTATAGTTGAAAGGAAAGTCCATTTGCTGTGATGTGAATCGGGATTCTCACAGCATGTCATGGGTTGAATCGGGATTCTCACAGCATGTCATGGGTTGAATCGGGATTCTCACAGCATGTCATGGGTTGAATCGGGATTCTCACAGCATGTCATGGGTTGAATCGGGATTCTCACAGCATGTCATGGGTTGAATCGGGATTCTCACAGGGTGTCATGGGGTGAATCGGGATTCTCACAGCGTGTCATGGGGTGAATCGGGATTCTCACAGCGTGTCATGGGGTGAATCGGGATTCTCACAGCGTGTCATGGGGTGAATCGGGATTCTCACAGCGTGTCATGGGGTGAATCGGGATTCTCACAGCGTGTCATGGGGTGAATCGGGATTCTCGCAGTGTCTTGTGGTTGTTAGTGGTTGGAGACAGTCCTGTGGAGACGGCGGCATAGCCGGAGCCAGTGTGAACTGTGGAGCTGGGCTGAGATGCCAGGCATGGTGCTGTGGTTACAGAGGGGAGAGGGGGCAGGAACCAGGGCAGCAGAAAACAACGTTCAACAGCTGGGTACTGCGTTAACTTATCCAGGGATGGTGTAATAGAAAACATGAATCTTAAATTCTGTCAGACTTGTGTAGTCCGAACTTTGTACCCTTCATGTGCATTAGGGATCTCCCGTGAAATGCTGCTATGGTTGTTGATAGGTTCAAAGCTGCCTTTATGCAGTACTGCTGTGTGCTTGATTCCACACAGGGATTTTATTTCTCTTCTGTCATCTGATGTGACATTGAATCAAGTAAAACTGATCTGATAAGCCAATAGAAACTTATAACCTGCATAGACTGGACTCAAAGGTTTAAAATGTGATTTTTGGTCTGGTGATGGTCTGCAGCTGTTTTCTGAGGTTTGTTGTTCTCTCTCTCTCTGTTCTTTACAGATGTTCCTTACCGTGTACCTCAGTAACAACGACCAGCATTTTACCGAGGTGCCCATCACTCCGGAGACGGTATGTCGAGATGTAGTGGACCTGTGCAAAGAACCCGGGGAGGTGGACTGCCACCTGGCTGAGGTGTGGCGTGGATCAGGTGAGCAGAACAAACCTGCAGCGTGGATATTAAAAAACCTGCAACTCGGATTTTAAACAGCCAGCAACTCGGATATTAAACAACCAGCAGCTTGAATATTTAACATTCTGCTACTTGCGTGTTAAACAACCGGAAACTCAGATATTCATTTATAGAGATAAGAGCACCGTGCTAAGGGTTTGGCAAACTTGCTCCACTGTTAAATGACTTTCTCCCAAAATGTATTAAGATCATTAAGATAATTAAGATCATTAAGTCCAACTCTACACTCATGGATATCATTGATTTACTCCTCCAAAATAAATTCTTTTATTCACAGTTTTTAAGACATTTAAATGATCAGTAATACCTTTATATTGTCTGAACACAAATTCATATCACTTGGATTTTTCATTTTACTGACACTTCCAGAGCATCACTGACAAGCCCATTGTTAAAGTGTCTCTCACAGCAGCGTGAGATTTCAAATGCTAATGCCGTTTTGGTCTCTCTCAGTTTCTCTAAATACAAAAGCCATATAAAGGCACCGCTTTGAGACTGGAGGAGAACGCTCCGGCTCCTCACATCCACAGACACTTGAAATGCGCTTGGCACTCAAGTGCCTGAGGTTTTTTTTTTTTTTTTTTTTGCTATGGATGGTTTCCATGGTTACGGCGTGGCGAACGACAAGACTAGCTGAAAGCTTTACAATTCGAGCGTCTAAAATGGCCTTGAATGAATGACAGCAAAAACTGAGCTATATCTGTCGTTATTCAAGTGAGATTCACTGTCGTATGTGACTGCATGGTTCTGAATGATAGGTTGAAGGGTTCTTTTCCAAAAAAAAGGGCTATTGTTTTGAACGTATACATGTTTACCTGGAAGAATGCCAATTGAAACTGTAGAGTCAGTCCTTCAAGAGAATGAACGTGTCTGTGAAATGTTGCAGTGCAGAACGTCAGTCTGTCTAGTCAAAGCAGTTCTGCAGCATTCATGTCTCAGGGCCTTTTTGTTTTGAAAGGAAAGCATGGCATCAGTGATTCAAATGATCTCCCTGCAGTCGTCTACCTTATCTAAACTCCTGTGAAACCAACACTTTACTCCTACATATATCGATACTAACTCCTGAATTAGAATAAGCTGTGTACAAAATCCTGGTATTTATTGACTGATTTTTCTTAACCTGTTAGCGTCCATCAACGCGTTATAGGTTTTCAGTGTTGTTAAGCCCTGGGGCTTAAAGTAGCTCAATGCCGTTTAGATCTTTCTGGATATAAAACACGATGGAGCCTAAGCCTGAGCATAAGCTGACGGTGACGGGGGTTTGGCGTTTGTTTCGTCTACAGAGCGTGCGGTAGGTGAAGGAGAGAGGATGCTGGACCTGCTACAGCGCTGGGGTCAGCAGAAAGCCGAAGTCCGCTTCTTCCTGCGTCACGACCGCCCCCCCAACCGTGACTCAGGTGAGTGTTCGTCTCTTTGATCTGACTTCTGGATGCGGTCCAATCCACTTGGCACCAAGTCCTCAGCAAATCATTCCTACTCAGTGTAAACAGAGATTGACTGCTAGCGCAGAATCTGGAGGGCAAGAGGATAAAACTCTCTCAAAGGTTATTCCCCCATCATAAACACCCAAACGAAAAGCAGCCTTCGATACACATTATTCTTGATTACTCAGCCAAATATGGGTTTTTATTCAGATGTTGTCCAGAAACATGGCATGAGTAGCAGACACTGGCATGGCTAAGGGAACAGTAAAGACACTGTCTCAGCACACTTTTCTGCCTTATGTCAAGTGTCGCAAGCTCAAATAAATCCAGCAGTCATGGCCAGAGGCAGTGAACACTGGACCTATCGTTATTGAGTTCGCAAGACCTGCTGTTTTAGCTGTTTTCATTCATTTGTTCATTCATTCGTTCATTCATTCATTTATTTATGAAAGCAGTGTTTGACCTATGGGCCTATGTTCAGCAGAGTATTTTAAATCTTGAACCCTGCCCTCCCCCTACTCCCAGCCCTCCTTTTTCCTCAGATCTGCTTGGCGTTCTGTAATAAGGCTTAACTGTCCAGCCTGCACTGGTTCCCTCTGACTTGATTAACTGTGTTTGCGTATGCAGGATTCAGAGGGTCCGAACATAAGAGGAATGGTGTGAAAGGACCCGCGGACAGAAGGATGGAAAATGGGGTGAGGGAAACACTTTTAAACCAGAGTTTAAAATGCCTTTCTTTCTTTCTTTTTTTTTTTTTTTGTAACCCCCATAAACAATGCACAGTTAGTATTGTCTCCTGTTCTCTGAACCGTTTCCCTTGGAGGACTGCTCAGAGGGTTTGTTTGGGATCTGGTAGAGAAGTGGTTTTTTTTGGTTATGCCTGTTTAGATGTGCTGTGAGAAACTTTTGGCGGTGGTGCGGGAGTAGAAACAAGCTGAGCTACTTCTGTTTGAAGAGTCATGAAAAGAATGTATCATTAGCTCACAGGAGCTCTCGGGCTCTAATTCCCATGTGTAGTCAGCAGTGAAACTTTGCCTTTGTGGGAGAATTGAAGCCGGTGTGTTGTGTGCCTGGAGGTAATGTTTACCTGTCAGACTGGTGATGATGTGATGCGTGATGTTGCTTCCCTGTGTAGGTGACTCCGCCCCGCATGGACATGACCCTGGCTGAGCTACAGGAAATGGCTGCTAGGCAACAGCAGCAGATTGATGCCCATCAGCAGCTCCTAGCCTCTAAGGTACAGAGGGTGTGTGTGAGTGTGTGTGAGTGTGTGAGTGTATGTGAGAGAGAGAGAAGCTAGAAATTGAAGGAAGAGAGGGAAAGAAAAGAAGGGAAACATCAAACATGTCAAGAAAGGCAGGGCTTTATTTTAAGCTGGGTGGTATTTGAGTGTGTCAGGCTTATGAAATGAGCTGTAAGTCTTACAGGAGAAGGGCAAAGTCTTCAGCCCTCGGTGCTTTATTAGCTGGACGTATTGTACAGCTCCACTCTTAGCCCCGGTCTCTCCCCAGGAGCAGCGTCTGCGTTACCTCAAACAGCAGGACCAGAGGCAGCAGCAGCAAGCGTCTGAGCAGGAGAAATTGAAGAGGCTCCGTGAGAACGTGCAGAACCAGGAGGCCCGGCTGAAGAAAGTTCGCGCTCTCAAGGGTCAAGTGGAACAGAAACGCCTTAGCAATGGCAAACTGGGTGAGCGGCACCAATCAAAGGCCTTTATCAACTTAGTTCAATGAAACGCTTGACAACCAGTAACGCTCCAGAATAAAGTAGAAGGATTTTCATCTTGATGAACATAGTTTGATGATTCATGTCATGAGGTCATATCTGTACCTTGTAAGATATGAGATGAAACTGTTGACTATTTTTGATGAACTGAAGGATTTTGTGATGTGTTTTGCTGGACATCGACCTTAGCTTGTTTTTCACCAAAAACTCAAGCAGCCAGTCTGTGCTTTTCCCAGAGAGGTCCGATTCAGTGTCCTGTGTGTCTTTGCTGTGTTCAGTGGGTCATGTTTTGAGCTATGTTGAAGAGGTGGTGCTGTAAGATACTATCTGTGTTTATGCATTGTGCTGTCTGAAGCATTTTGGAATGGGTTCACTGACCTGTCGCATTTGTGTGCTTTGTTTTTTTTTTTTTTCTTTTTCTTTTTCTGTTTTTGAACAGTGGAGGAGATTGAGCAGATGAACAATCTGTTCCAGCAGAAACAGAGAGAGCTAGTGGCGGCTGTGTCGAAGGTAGAGGAGCTGAGCCGACAGCTTGAGATGCTGAAAAACGGGAAAATGGAGGCCTACAACGACAACCAGAGCTCTGTGGCTGAGCTTGACCGGCTCTACAAAGAACTGCAGGTAAAGAGGGACCTAGAGCGTCCCTTTGGACTGGACTATATTCTTAACATGGACTCAACGTAAAAACGTATTGACTGTTGGAGAAAGTCGCTGCTTAGCTCAGCTCTCTTGGTGGATATCTCTCCCATTCTCCTCCTAGCTAAGGAACAAACTCAACCAGGAGCAAAACGTGAAACTGCAGCAGCAGAGAGAGATGCTAAACAAACGGAACCAGGAGGTGGCAGCGATGGACAAGCGTGTGAACGAACTCCGCGACCGTTTGTGGAAAAAGAAAGCCGCTCTGCAGCAAAAAGAGAATCTGCCTGTGAGTACCATACCTGTCTACTGTAGTTTACTGGCCAAAGCCCTCACGTGGTCATTTTTAGTTCAGGGCACATGGGCTTTTAGCCGTTAACCAAACCACATTAGTTACTTGTTAGCTAAGAGAGGTTCTCGCAGAGAGCACCCTCAAGGGGTTGCTAAATGAAGCCCAGTTTTTTTTGTTTCTGTGACAGTTTCCAAGGCAACCATATGCACCTCAGCTAACAGTAAGAGTCTTTTCCCTATCTGTTTCTTAAAGAATGAACTGTGTTAATTTTGTCTTCACATGTTCTCTTGGGAGGGTGGGGAGTTAAAGTAACCGCTGGTACGTGTCGTCCTGTCCCAGGGTTAACCATTTCTATTTGTTTACACTAACACATCCCTTTTCTGCTGGAAATGGAGAGAGGCTATGGGCAGGAATGCTAGGGAAGATCTTATCTGATTCTCCAAAACATGGACTGGAGTATCGCCCCTGTTTTCCCATGACTAACAGTACACTTATCTTTCCTCATCTTATTTTCCCCTGTGGTTGAGTTTTGACTTTGTGGTTGCCGTGGCACCCTGAATGGAATTTATAACAGAAGCACTGTATTAGATAAAACAGGATGTTCCAGATATGACGAAATACAGATTTTTTTTTCCCCCGCTGGTTAGGAATAGTTTGGTGTCATAAGTTAGAACTGAACACAGGACGTAAGCTTTAGGAGGACTGATGAATTCACTGTCTGTGGCTGAGATGAAGCACTGTGTTACACCTCTGACAAGTCAGTGGGACATCGCTCTCCTCTTTCACTACGTTAAAAGCTGTCTTGTCTTTTGTTTAATCTTCTGTTTGCTCTCAGCAACATGGTGGGAATTATGTTTAATTTGGCTTTGCATTGTCTTGGTGGTCCTTTTTGTTCTTTCCTAAATTTTCCTTTTTATTTGCACCTGCATGAAGTTGATGAAGGATTAGTAGGTCATTTCAGTGAGTCTTCACTTTTACTCTAAGACTGCAGCCTCTAAATATAAAAAACATCCATATAATCATGTGAATCCAGAAAGTTCATCCTTGTTAAAAAGCTTTTAAATCCTTTTCTTATTGGCCATTACTCCTTGATCTTTTGATCTCAGTGAGATAAGATTTTAATCCAACCTCAAAGCTCCATTCTTCTTTTTGCTGTGGATTCTCTCAGACAAAAGGATGAGCTGGAGTGGATGGAGGTGTGTTTTATAACAGATGAAAGAAAAAATCTGACTGCTTACTGCTAGACTCAGTGAGTAGGTAATTTAGTGATGCTCTGCCTTGAATCTTAATGAATCAGCCCTTTTCAGGCTGACACAAAGAGATTACGTTTACCCCTTGGTCTTTGCCAGGAAAATAATTTGAGACTACCCAGCGAGTGTGTTGGTACAAACTTAAGAGGTTTTCTTGTTTCTGCCAAACTAACACGAATTTCTCTCTTCTCTCTCCGGCGTTTTGTGAACGACAGATTAAAAAAAAAAAGTGTACATCTTTAATTTTTTGGACTGAACTTGTTGTTGCTGTTGTTTTTTTTTTTTTTGTTTGTTTTTCTCAAGAATGGCTTCCCTGTTAAAGAGAAGGCTTCAAAAGATACACAACCCAAGGTAAAGATCTGGCGTGGGACTGCTGTGTTTGGCTTATCCATCCTAGTCATGGTGATGTGGGTAGAAATTTCATGAGGTCTTAGTGTTTTTCCAGAATTGGATGGGGTTTTTTTCGTCTTATTTAAAGGGCACAGCTTGTGTTAAGCTGCTTTTCAGTCTTAAGTTGCATAAGAGACTTTTTGACGCAGTTGGAAAAGTTTGCTCTTTGTTTAAGCAAAGGGGGAATTGTAAGTCATGACGTTATGAGTGAAAAACAAAATTCTGATGTTTTCCCTGCTTAAATCAGAGTAGTTATAATGCCTGCAGCCAGTTTTGTCTTGAAA
Source organism: Chanos chanos (assembly GCF_902362185.1). NCBI lineage: Eukaryota > Metazoa > Chordata > Actinopteri > Gonorynchiformes > Chanidae > Chanos > Chanos chanos. The sequence continues at coordinate 32,099,010 of NC_044498.1, read as the reverse complement.
ATGTGTTCAGAGACATTGTTAAGAGTGGTGTGTGTGTGTGTGTGTGTGTGTATACACAGCTCTGTTTTTTTTTTGAGAAACTCAAGGACCATAGACATCACAGGAAGATGCACGTAGAGAGCGCTCGGCAGTCTTACACACACACTTGGCCTTAATCACCTACATCCCCAGTATTGTGGCCAGTGTTTGAATGACTTATCTTCCAACCCCCCCCCTCACCTTTTTTTTTTTTTATCTACTCCATTTTTGAGTTGCACCATAAAAACCTTGTCAAAAGACAAGCACATTTGAAGACTTCCATTATCCTGACTGGTTCTTGTCCATCTCTTCCCTGTCAGGCTTGTCTGTTTCTGAGTTTCTGTGTTTAAGTAACTTGCATGCTTGTCTTCAGTAAGATCAATTTGCATATAAGTTTATATATATATATATATATATATATATATATATATATATATATATGTATATATATATATATGTATGTATGTGTATATATATATATATATATATGTATATATATATATATATATGTATGTGTATATATGTATATATATATATATATATATATATGTACGTATATATATATGTTCTCTGATGCGTCTCTTCTACAGGTGTCCTCAGACGGCCAGGGTCCCCAGCAGTCTGGTCCCTCACGCGTGGCAGCTGTGGGGCCGTACATCCAGTCCTCCACCATGCCCAGAGGCCCAGTGAAACACGAGCTACTGGTCAAACCCACGTACCCAGACGGCACGGCCACTCTGCCAGCACAGGACAGGAACGCAGCTGCGTCACAGGGCAAGCCTGGCACAGGTACGCAACTCATCCCACACATGCTGCTCTCACCTGCGTCTGTACGCTGTCTCCCTGACAACAACGAGGGCTTGAGAACCAGACACAATCAGAGGGGAAAAGATGGAGAAGTTCAGAAATATTAAAAATTATGACTACATCTGTTACCCAATAAGTATAAAAGCACCGTACAAATCCCCTCTGAGTACTAACTAATGCAGATTCAGGGCGTTTTGCTTATTTATGTAAGGATTATTGTCTATGTTTAAGCAAGACGGGCAATGTTGGATGTATATTTTGTTGATCCCTAAATAGTAAGTGAATTTTAAAAGCAGCATTAACTAGTTTTTGTGCTTTGGTATTTGGCATTGGTTCTGGCTGTCTGAATGTGTAGCAGGAGGAGAACATTCTGGAACATCTCTGTTGTGTTGGAAGTTGTCCAGCTGTGATGTAACATTGAGTTTGGAAGGTAGTGGACTGCTGTTGGTTTCCGTGTGCAGTGGTGCTGTGCTCTTCTAAAAATGACTCCCTCCCCTATTATCTCTCTGAGTACTTGGAAAGAACAGATTTTTCCAGTACTGATCTAAGTTTCAGTGTTGTACCGTAATTTTCAGTGCTCACATTTATTAAGCATATTTATCAAGTCACAATTTGATTATTTAGTGGCAATGCAATAAAATCCCAGTAAATATCCTAATACTTGCCCAGAAATTAAAATAATGATATTTTTTCTACATAGTAAAGGCAAGAAATCCGTCCAGTATTTTCAATATGCTTGACAAATGTGGTTTATCGTCAGTAATTTTTATTTTTCGCACATTTAAATATCAGAGGAGTTTTTACAGGTAGGCAGTCCGATGTTTGAAACCCATTTCTTGTGGCAATGAGTTAGTCATGCCACTGGAGGGCGCCAAAAAGCCATAAACATAATGTTTCCAGTGGAGGTCAAGCTGTTGGGGGTACAGCTCCCCCATGCAGGATGTCAGTTTTCACTTGAGTGGTCTTCATTAGGCACTCAATGTCAGAGCGGAGCCCCAGAAAAATGTTGAGTAAGGCTTTCCACACAGCACTGTGGGCTACACCTGTCTTAAAGGTCAACCGACTCACTGACTGTGAAGCAGATGTGTAGCTTCTCTCTCTCTCTCTTTCTCTGTGTGTGTGTGTGTGTCTCTCTCTCTCTCTCTGTCTCTCTACCTTATTCTTTTTTTTTTTACCAAAAACCAAACCGTGACAGACAAAGAAGGGAGGTAAAGCAGTGTTGTGGCCCCTTTTTACCCTCTTTTTTTTTTTCTAAAAGAATGAGTCAGCCTCACTCCCTCAGTCAGGATTCTTTAGAAAAAAAAACCCCAAAAAACAAAACAGCCCCACCAGAGAAATGAATCCATGTTTCATTAAATATTCATAATTCTCTAAACTAGCAAACCAGGAGTGATATTTTTTTTTTTTTTCGTTTGTCTTGACGCAAGCCTCCACATCTCTCCCTCTTTTCCATTCGTTCCGTGAGGCAAGGCATGAGTTAAATGTAACAGGTCTGTGCAAGCCTGCAGTCATGTTGCATGCTATCATTTCCGCCTGATGGACCAGTATGCAGAGGGAGAGAAGGGAGGAAGGAGGGCTGTGTGACGTGAATTAGCATATCGCACAAGTCCTGTCCTGAGAGTCGGCTTCTTCGGGCCGTATGGAGGCAGGTTCTGGCCCCACCCGGCCCGGCCCGGTCCTCCCTCGGCACCCGGATTCTCTTGCTGTCCCCTCCGGTGTTCCTTTCCTTTTCATATTATTTCCAGTCTTTTTGTTTTGCTGTAGTTTGTGAGGTAGTCACGCTGTCAGTTTTTTGTCCTTCCGTGTGTTTATAGAGGCAATGTTCTTGCTTAAGCCGCTGAAAGAACTGCGGGCGAAGAGAAAAGGTAACTTCTCCCTCTGTTGTGCTGAGATGCTTGTGTGTTCTCTGGACTGGCTCTGTGGGACAGTTGTGGTGTGTTGTCTTCAGCTAGGGTTTCTTTAAATGTAGCAGATTTCCAGTGTGATCTTCCTCTGGGGTTTTTTTTTGTTTGTTTGTTTTGTTTTTTTGTTTTCACTCTGTTCAGTTCTCTCTTTGCATTAAGAAATGTATGAATTTTTGAGTCCTGTTCATTTGTAGAAGGTATTGTTTGCTTTTGATCTATTATGTGGTTAAGGCTCTGTTCTGAGACCTGCTCTTCCTAGTGCATTCCAAACTCCTTAATCAGTTATTAGATGTATATGGTGTCATGCTAATGGATCAGTCAGATATGGCCAGTCCAGAGGACTTGTATTCAACCCTCAGCACAATACTCTTTGATTGGCAAACAGTTTTCTGAGATCCAGCCTCATGCAGCTGAAACCCCCCCCCCTGTATCTTAAAACAAAAAAACATACAACCCGTGTTTTAAAATGGAACCATCACTCCTCTTTCTCTCCAGGTCTCCACCCGGTGAAGGTGTCGTCCAAGCTGACGGACTGGGGTCCTTCCAACGCGGAGACTGGGAACGGCCACGGGTCTTCCACTCTGCCCCGCATGCCCAGTCAGGCTACGGCGGAGCAAGGTGACCCAGCGCGCATCCCGCTCCTCTGTGAGATCCACACAGGCTCACAGACTCACACATGCAGATGGCTTAGTCCTCGTGGCTGTATGAACAAGCTTGTGATTGTGCTATGAATGCTGATGTGTGTCTTTCTGTCTCTCCCTCTCTCTGTCCTCCCCCCGGCTGCAGATGATGCAGAGGTGCTGAAACGCGGGCAGGACAGGAAAGTGCGTCCTGTCTCCATGTTCGAGTCCACTGACCTTCCCGCCACATCCTTACGCAAAAACCAGAGCAGTGATGACCTTGTGAGGGATGCCCAGGTACCGCCTCTGTGTCTCTGTCAACAGCTGTAACCGAATCTGAATACACTCAGTTTGGCCTGAATAATGTATCAACATAAAGTTTGACTTGGTAGTGCCCGAACATGCATAGTTTAAGCATGTACGAAGTTAGAATGAAAGCCTGTAGGACTGTTCACAGCTTAAACTATCTGCACGTGAAGTGGTTTCCTTTGACTCATTTGGCTATCTTTGGGGTCTTTGCTCCTCTTCAGAGTGCTGGAAAGACTGGAGTCAAAGTTCCTCCTCCAGTGCCCAGTAAACCCAGACAGGTCAACCTGCCCTCGGGGACCCAGATATCCTACGGGAAACCCGCGCTTGGCACAGGAACTTTTCCCGGGAAGGCCAAGCCGGCCAATCACAACCAGTCCTCTGGATCACACGGCCGGGTCCCTCTTCCCTCCTCACAGAGCAACACCTTACCCTTGCCCTCGAAGCAGGAGACTCCGCCCGCAGCCACCGTGCGGCCCTTCACGCCGGAGCCTCCCGGCTCTAAGGACCCAGCAGGGCAGCCTCTGCAGAAACCCCAGACCCTGGCCGCCCGCTCCATCTATTCGATGTACACCCAGCAGCCTACACCAGGCAAATCTTTCCAGCCAAGCAACCAGGGAGGACTGAACCGAACCCAGAACCGCAACAACTTCGTCAGTGGTAAGAGCATTTGTTTATGTTGTTTTGGAAAAGTCATGCATCTTTGGTCCGTCATTTAGTAACTCTTAATTACCCTCTCTAACTAAGCCAAACCTGTTTTGCGTTTCAGTGGGCTTGTGAATGAATGTGAAGTAAAATTTTAATGGACGTGCCATTCTTGTTTAAAATGTTACAGCACAACACTATTTTGTTTTATTGTTTTTCATGAATATGTTTATAATTAGCGCTTAGCGGAGAGAAGCATCAAAAAATGATTTGTGTTAATTTATTCAGGTATAACGGATTAGAATTGGTCGGATCACTTTTAAAACCTTTTTCAGCGGCTTTCCACACCAAACAGGATGTTGTCCTAAGAAGAATAAGAATATTCTTCTTCCACGTAATAAAATTGAACCATTATCTGTACATTAGCTGGAGGCACCCCAGAATGTTTACATAAAAGATAAGGCTTTTCGTGACTGAACCTCGGATATTCATAACACTATTTTTAAAGTAAATTAGAAAAAGCAGAATACTGCCTACAGCAGATCATGTGCAGCCCAGACTGCAGCGTCTAGCAGTGGAAACTGTTATGCTACGGTTCTTATTTTATTTATCGCCTGCTTTTGAATAGTTATATAGGATCATTACTGTCACGCTTTTCGCTTCTCTGGACATTAGCAAAGGGTTAAATATTGTAGTTAAATATACTGTAGTTTGGATGTTTATTATTTTTTATTTTTGTGTTGGCTTAGCTGCGCTATCTGTTGGAAATTAGGATACTAGAAACCCTCGGGCTAATCAAGTGAACGCCGGTCTTCACGTACACATTGCTAACCGACGTGGCATTCTCAGGGGGGGAAAAAAACACCTCACATCTGTTACTCTCCCAATCTGTTGTCTGGAATATTTGATGCTTAGTCCTCTGCTTGCATGTGTGACAGTTCTGTGTTGAGTTTAGGTCAGATGAATACGTTTTAATGGTGAGGGTTTGACTTCTCATATTGACCCCTGTCTTTCTGTATGTCTGTCTGTGTAGTGTATGGAAAGCCAGTGATTTCTGGACAGAATCAGCAGTCTCAGAACCAGTACCCAGAGAATCCATATCTAGAGAGGTCTATTGGTTCTGAGACAGAAATGGACCAAAGTACCGGAGGGTCGGTCACGGACGGCCAGGAGACAGAGCGTATTCCCAGACCCCTCAGCCCCACCAAACTTCTACCCTTCATCTCCAACCCTTACCGTCACCAGAGCGACGTGGACCTGGAAGCTCTGAGGAAGAAGCTCTACAATGCACCCAGACCGCTCAAAAAACGCAGCTCTATCACTGAGCCCGAGGGACCCGCTGGGCCCAATATCCAGAAGTTGCTCTATCAGAAGACCACTCTCGCTGCCATGGAAACCACTGTGAACCAGCCCGTCTACCAGCCAACCGCTGGGGAGGGAGAGAAAGAAGGTTCCGGAACACTCTCCGTAGCCCCTGAGTCCGCTCCCCCCGAGATCCCCTCTTCTGAGTTCCCCGAACAGACTCCTTCTGAACCTCCTGCCTCCCCCTTGGTCACACCTCAGATCGAAGGCGAAGACTTCATTCCTCCTCCGCCCCCATCTCACCCTGCGCCAAAGCCTGACGACGCCCTACTTCCACCTCCTCCACCGGTGGTGGAGGAACAGCCACCCACCCTCCCACCCCCTCCAGATAGCTTCATAGAGGAATTCCCTCCTTACCCACCTCCTCCATACCCCAGTGGTGGGGAGCAGGAGGCCTTGGGAGAGGACACTTTCAGCATGCAGCCTCCTGAGGTCACAGGTCAAGTCCCTTTGCCCCCTGTAAGTACCCCCTTACACCTTCTACAGCACGTCGCATGGTGTTAACTTGCTGCCTCAGAATCTCAGAAACCATAAGCTTGTGTTGTTTTGTATTGGGTCTGACATGTCAGAGTGTTGGTTGTCCTTGAGGCGCCCTGGTCATCAACCAGGCTTTTCTTCTCAGTGTTTACATAACTAATCCCCGATATGAAACATGCTTTATGAGAACTCTGAAGCTGTTCATTTGCGTATAATCGGATAAAACTCCACTCAACTCCGGAGGCTTAGCTACCTTTGAATGTGACGTTTGACGTGCATGATTTCTTTTCTTTTTTTTTTTTGGTCCTTTCGAAGTAAACGAAGATTTGCATTCCTTTCTCTGTGAGGGCTTTTATTAGCAGGCTCTGAAAGACGCTTTTACACGAGGGGTGCTTTGCATTTGTGCGTGTGGTTATAGGAGCAAAACAGGCTGACCCACTTCTCAGGGCACTAGTCACTAAAACTAATGATCTGCGGCCCATTAAAACCTGAAAGGGCTCTTTATCTTAGGAGAAAAATGGCATTAATCGGCTTGTGGAACCCTGTTAAGAGAAACCAGTGTGTTTTCATGCTGGACTGGCCGCCGTACGTACGTTTCTCACTTGCGAGTTTCATGAGCAGGCTAGTTGAGATCCAGTTCCTCAGACCCCAGTGCTGGGGAAGACTCACATGGATAGTATCCGCTGCTAGAGTACTGTGACGGGGGTGTTCTTACCACCCTGTGAGACAGTGTAATGTGGATCTGATTCTGGTGTTTTCTCCGTTTAGGGCAAAAGGACCAACCTCCGTAAGGCTGGATCAGAGCGAATCGACCACAACATGAGAGTGAAGTTCAACCCTTTGGCCCTGCTGCTAGACTCCTCGTTAGAGGGAGAGTTTGACTTGGTACAGAGAATCATCTATGAGGTGAGTTAACCATCCTACAAACTCATCTGCCTTGTTTTTTTTTCTCTCCTGTCTTCCTTCCACTCAAGGCTAGATTTTGTTTTTAATGAATCATAGTACTCAGACTTGCTTGACGAGCTTCCGTCACCTCAGCCCTGTAGAATATTTTTCAAACATGAATTACTATTATTATTATTATCTCAGTTGTTATTATTGCTTCTTTATGTACTGTGTTGTTGTTCAGATGTGAGAGGGTGTGTTTAGTGCACTCTGATCGGTGTGTGTTGTGATTCAGGTGGACGATCCCAGTCAACCGAATGATGAAGGCATTACAGCTCTACACAATGCCGTCTGCGCCGGACACACAGAAATAGTCAAGTTCCTGGTCCAGTTTGGCGTCAATGTGAACGCAGCGGACAGTGACGGCTGGTGAGTTCAAGCAAATATTTATGTAGATTAAAAAATGTAAATGGAAAAAAAAAAAAAACATTACGGGATCGGTTTCCCCCTGCAAAGTGTATTCATTTCTTTTTCTCTTTTTACACTGCTGGAGCGTGTAAGTGCTTTTGAAAGTAGTGGGAAAGGTAGACACATTAAAACTATTTAATTAAACTAGTTGTTGTAGAATTACTATAGTACTGTCCTCTACCTCCTTGTAGACATTGTTTTCTTTGTTCTCTGTTGAACTGACAGCTGATAAATATGACACTGATTTTGATGTGTTGATAGACATACTGTCTGTGGGATTAGTAGAAACGGCCCAGGGTAAGAGTGAACTTTGTGAGCCTTTGCATTGAGAGACATTTGTTTTTCCTCTGTGTTGTAGGACTCCTCTTCACTGTGCAGCCTCCTGTAATAATGTCCAGATGTGTAAGTTTCTGGTGGAGTCGGGGGCAGCTGTGTTTGCCATGACCTACAGTGACATGCAGACTGCCGCTGATAAATGTGAAGAGATGGAAGAGGGTTACTCCCAGTGCTCCCAGTTCCTCTACGGTGGGTTTCCCAGTAGTCTAATTTAATTTTTTTTCTTGTGGAGTGTTCCTGTGCAGCCAGTGAACCTTTCTAGAAGTGGAAACTTAGTTCTACTCCCTTACCTTCTATTGTTATGCACCTCAAACACAGGGAAACCAACAGCCCACAGTTGTTAAAGTTGTGATTTACCTCAAACACATTTCCCACATTTTCACCACAAAAACATTTTCTTCCAGATTCATAAAATTTGTCACTAGAAAGGTTCAAATGAATGTCCAAAATATTTCCATCCATAATTCACACACTCCAAATGTCTCGTTCAGTGTATAGCAGTCTGAGTGGTAAACTTGAGGGAATACAAAGGTTTTTGTTTGTGAAGTGCAAATCACTTTCTGATTGGTTGAAGTTTCTGGGTTTGACTGACAGTTTAGGAAGGTTCACTCAGCCCCTTTGTCTTGCTGTGTTTGTTTTGGCTTTGGAAGAGAGTTTGATAACAGAAGGTTTGTACTGGAGGTGTGACTCTTTCTTTCTGAAACACTATGAAATGTAACCAATAATAAAAAGCTAGTCAATGTTTAATGCAGCTCCTCAGGGACACTTTGAGCTTTTTTTGGAGTGTCACATATCTCATAGCATGTGTGTTTTTGTGACTCAGGAGTCCAGGAGAAGATGGGGATCATGAACAGGGGCGTGGTGTACGCTCTTTGGGACTATGAGAAAGAGAACGAGGATGAGCTGGACTTTAAAGAAGGAGACTGCATGACCATCATCCGCAGAGAGGACGAGGATGAGGTGGAATGGTGGTGGGCGCGAATGGGCGACACAGAGGGGTACATTCCCCGAAACCTTCTGGGGGTGAGCAGAAACCCGTCAGCCCTCCATCTGTTTAAAGCAAAGGAAAAAAAATCAAGAAGTGACAGTTCAGTTATATACTGATTACACTGTCATTAGTTAAAAACTGCATTGTTTTGAAACTAAATGGAACATATTTTCTCTCTACAGTTATATCCCAGAATAAAGCCACGGCAGAGGAGTTTGGCCTAAGTGTGACGGCGTGATGGACGCGCCATGACCTCAGCGTGCGAGCATATGTCATGGACACTACAGTGATGCTGAAGAGACACATCATAATTTACATCTGTTTAAAGGACTCCACTGAGAGAACTACAGTCAAATAATGAAGAGACCAAAATACATGAAGGATAAATATATATATATGTATTTTTTTTTTTGGAAGAGGACGGAAAAAAATGTAAAAACTGAAACACAAACTCACCCTTGCAGGTGAACCAAGGACCAGTGACTCTTGGCTTACCGAAAGCACTTTTGTATAACCTCAGATTTGACACTTATTTTTTCACAACTCTCTGTTTGTCATGCTGATATTGTTACTTTTTCTCTTATGCTCTAATCTATCAGCAATACATAACTGAATAGGACTTTGATAGTGCGAAAGAAATGGAACGAACAGTGTTTTTGTGCGTAAACTGAGTTTATCTGTTCTGTCTTTTGTGTTGGTTTTGGACTATTGTTAGCTGTTTTTCCTTTTCTTTTTTTAATCAGAGAAACATTTTATGTTCTGTGCTTGACCATGTGGAAAACTACTTGCTAAACTAGCTATAAAATCTGCTTTAGTACAGCCAGACAGTTGGACAGTCTTACAGAGCTCAACGTTTCACTCATCATTTCAATCGACGACGTCAATGTCCACCCAAAACTGCAACTAGACTAGCTCTACCAGAGCAATGACTAGACCAGCTATATATCTGTCTGGCTTATATGGAACTGTGGCTAGACCAACTTTCATTGATCTACAGCTACAACAGCTCTGCTACCATATCTGGCTGTCTTTGCATAGATGCTTCCAATATGAACTGGACGGATACAGAAGCTAGGAACATTGCTTAAGGTTAGGCAATTCTCCTTTTCTACTATGTATGACAACCCCCCAACCCCCCAGAAATGAACCGATGAGCTGTTTTTAGAAACTTTTGAGTTGGAGCATACATCACTGTTTTGTTCATGGTCATTGTGACTTATCTTTTACATTTTAGTTGTACAATCACTTTTTTACATACTAGAAAGCCTTGGTTTTGTTTCCAGACTCTTTATAACACTCCTAGCCACATGTATCGGACCCAAGAAAATTTCAGGAGATACATACATACGAAAATCAGTAAAACCACATTGTTAAAAAATTAGGTACCTCTCTCCGTTCACTTTGTGGGTTTTTAAAAAAAGCCCAGTAATGTGAACAGTCCTTGTGTATACTTGGTGACATTTTGGTTTACACAAAAACATTTGTTTTTCATCTCATAAACTGAATCTGAAATATTGAGATGGTAATAGGAATCATTGTAATTGATCAATTTCATCCAGAGACCCAACAGTTTTTTTTTTTAATCACAGAGTGTATATTGCTAGGGTACCTTTGTGTGTTTTACAGAAGTTGTTGTCTTAATACAGATGTATTTATTCTTTTATTTTTCACTGTGATTGCTTTTGTCTCACATTGAACCTCGCTCGTTCGTTCAACTTTTAACTTTTACAATAAAATTCTTTACACTCAAATCCCTCATAGCTGCAAAAAGTGTAAAATTATTTTTGTGAAGCTAAAAAGATTCAGCCATTGAGTAAAACATGAAAGCTGTTTTTTTTTTTTTTTTTTTCTTCTTCCCCAGGATAGTTGTTGTAAACATTGTTCCTTTAAGAAGACTGTTCTAAGGACTGCATTCTCACTGTGAAATGTCACTGTGTGCTTCAGATATCAGTACATATGTCCTCTGATAAAGCTAAGCTACAGTGGGTTCAGCGGTTTTATGAAATATGTGTGGTGTATTGAGGAAACCGATGGACATTCATGTGATCGCAGGACATTGAGTCAAACAGCAGAGCTAGAGGCTCTTACTGACGTCAGTAAATGAACAGAGATATGGACAAACTTCTAGTGCACATTCTTTTTTCATAAATTAAGCCTAGGCTAAGATTTAAAAGGATGCTTAATGGAGAATTCCCAGTAGCTATGCAACTTTTGGAAATACTTCAGACCTGTCAGGGTGTAGAGAACTGAAGCAGTGTGTTTGAGTAGGGTAACTCCTGGCTATGGACAGATTAAGCCAATTTTGGGCTCTGGGCACAACTCCTGTGGGGCCTCCCTACTCTATTTCTCCTAAAGGAGTCCCAGGACCTGCTGTCTCCACTGTGCTATGATCCTTCTCCGCTCTGGGCTTGCACAAATCCTGCTGACTGAAGAGAGAACCTACAAATGTCATGTATCTGGCATTCTCTGAGTGTCACTGTAATCCTCTCACCTCTTTAGAGGGAGACAGGAGAACACTCAGATAATTTCTCTTTGTTAGGCATGATAAACAATCTGAGAGAATTTGCGGCCAGTTCATTTCTTTCATTAGACAGCAGAGGGCAGTGTTTCCCCACCTCTGTCAGCTGAACTTGGCTGTTCTGTCTGTTATTGATGTATATGTATGGTTTCTGTGAGTAATGATAACTGCAGAATTGTGCTGAAGTAAGGCACCATTTTCTCATTAGTTTTTGCTCAAAGACATATTTTGCCTATAAAATGCAAACACTGACATGTGAAAAGCAACGTTATGAATTTAGAGGGCTGAATAAGCTTTTCAAATGAAATCAACTGACTTCATTACTAATGTTTGACAAATTTTACGGTGATCTCATATTCCTCACAGCTGATAAAATCAAACCACAGGGTGTTACATCAGGGTCCATGATACTAAACTGGGGTGTACGGAGTAAAAGTAGAAGTACTCTTAAAATCATTCTGAGTTAAAACGTCCCTCCTGAAACATACTTAAGTAAGAGTAAAATAGTCGCTCATTTACAATTTACAAAAACGGTTGTCAGTTTAACTCTACTTAGAGTACTTCTACTTTTACTTTTTACACCCCTGATACAAATTCTAAGCCTATTACCCTGTTTTATTCCTTGCTGTGCTACATGTGTCTGTCAGCAGAGGGTAGTGTTGTCTTATTTCCTAAATCGCCAAACTCATTTCGATGAACGAATATCACGAGATCGTTTAGATGACAGAGTGCTTAGTAATAATGCCTCAGTAGTCATCAAACCTGAACAATATTCTATTTCTTGCTGCAAATATGTACAGATTTAGAGGTGAAGAACCAAAAGAATAGGAAATGGAAAGAAAAAGAGAACACGGTTGAATCTGGTAGCAGTAATCGTGAGAGCATATGGGTTAGCCCTACAGCCCCGCGCGACCCACATACATATATCATCCCAGCAGCATCTATCAACCTCCCGCCTGCCTAACATCTGGGCTTCTCTATTCTCAGTGTAGGTTTTCTCCAGAATCAACATAAAGCGCCCTTTTAATACGGGCTAAGAAGCGCAAAAATCAAACATTGTTCAAACTCTTCTATGACTCCATGAGGGAGACCAGTGATGCAATTAGCATGTAGCAGTAACATGATGACCAGAGCAAGCAGGCAGGTATTTAATTAACCCAAAGCCTGACATTATGTTCTTCACAACTTAAACCAAAGAGGCTTGAGATGAAATAGCCAATTTTTAAAATGTCTTTAACAACTGTTTAATGATCTTCTTCAGTTTCTCCGAGGACCTATCGGTTAGCCCAGCTTCCACCAAGGTTTGTCCAACAAAGCGTGTCCTTCTCAGAGAGATTTCTGGGGGAGTTGGGTTTAATTTGGTACGATTTATATTTCTGTGCGACTGCTGTATCAATCCACTTCAGTCTGAGAACACATCTTCTCCGAAAGATAATCGGTCGCATCTGCCTACTGGTCACGCCAGTTATCCTTGCCTTTCCTCTTCAGTACATCTGAACTAACTGATCAAATTTTTCTCATGTAGTTCACAGACTAAAAGTGAGATTGCCCTTTAAAAATTCACAAATTGAATTGGGACGCATTAATAACCATGCACAATGTATGCATAAAATGCTGAGAAAGAGCACATGGAAACCCAAAATATATCATTCTAATACTTTCCATGTTTCATTCTGTTTGATATTTGTATTCATAGATTTGCTGATTGTTCTGTTTAAAAATTAAACTCAGCTCACCCGTTGCCAGAAAAAGGCAGATCAGAGTTGCTGTCAAAAACACTTTAGGCAGAGATTGATTTACTTTTGATGGAAATAAGTTTGAAATGAGAAGTTTACTGTTATAAACCACTGCTGAGGTTTAGATGCAGCACACTGTAGGGAAAATGACAGTAGTCACCCAGTTTGCTAAGAGCTGCTTTGAGCTGTAATCTATTCTTGATGAAAATGAAAATTTCATAAAAAGGCAATGTCTCTCTCTCTCTCTCTGCCTGTGTGCAAAAGGGTGGGGGTAGGGGGTGAAGAATCTGAGTGTAATGTTTGGGATGTGGTGCCAGTGTCATGGGATTGGGGGGGCCAGGGGGCAGTGGGACTGTGCCTCCCCAGATTGACTTCTGTGCCTCCCTGATAAAACATTTTTTCCTGTTTCCAGTACACTCATCAATGTTGTTATGAAGTACATTTTCATCTCCACATGAATAGGTAAACAATAATAACCAAATTACCAAAGATACCTCTCATGACCAACCCCACCTCCTACACACACACACACACACACACACACTCACTTCGATAATGAACAATCAAAATGTGTGTAAACAGTTGTTCTCACTGCGGTTCTGGGTGGGTAACTGTCATTGATTTGCTTGAGTTAATTGATAATTTAAAAGCCAAAAAAAAAAAAAAAAAACCCAGAACACAAAAAATGGTGCTCCGTTGACTAAAGCATCACACAGAAGTACGGTGAAAGCTAAAATCGATATTCAAATCTTCAAGAGGGGTGGAAGTAACAAAAAATGAAAATGGGGTGAGTGAAAATAAACATAAAAGTTTATAAAATGCATGTGAATTGAAAATTTGATAAATAGTCATTTGATCTGTAACTGTCAGGATTATTTGGTTTAAATACAAAATGTAGATTTGAGAAAGTACGAGCCATGGTTTATAATTCATTTATCATTTGATTTGAGCCATTTTTCTCACTTCAAAGGGTCAGCCCGTGGAGCTTCAGTAGGCAGAACTTTTTGACTGATATTTAATCTTAAGAGACAGAAGTAGCAAAAATGATAAATAAAGCAAAAGTCACAAAAATGACCGAATTAAATGATAAATGATTTTTTAAAAAATCTAATCTCTTTTAAAGAGATCAAAAATCTGTTTTTCTTCTCATGCATTTTTACAACCGTTCTTATTCTTATAAAACAATTTTTGTTACTTCCACCAGGATACTGCCTTAAATGATTAAGGTAGTTTTGTGATATGAATGATAAATGACAACAGAAAATGATGAATAATAAAACATGGCTCATATTTCCTCAAACTGTATCTTTTTTTTTTAAATCAAATAATCTTTGAATCTATCAAATCAAGTGACTATTTAACATTCAAATTTTCAACATAGTTGCATTTTTATTGATTTTCATTTTAATCCAAGTGTACTTTCACCAGCTTCATTATTGTTATGTTTTGGTACTTTCCACCCCTCATAGTCACCTTCTTATAATACCTTCAATCTTTGCCAAGCAGAATGTTGCTTGGGTTTGTCAATATATGTGCATGACTACCAAATTGGGCCTCTGCATTCATATTTCACAGTAATTTTAGAAGGTCAGTGGCACACATCGCTGAATGCCGATTATCCAGAACAGGTTTCAGCCATTCAGCCAGGCTTTTTTGATGTATGCTGGGTGGTGGATCGGCATTTTATTCTGCATCTGTGGACTGTTCCAATCGGCTGCTTTCGTCAGCCCATTCCCATGACTAGCTGAGTTTGTTTAGTGGCTTGATCGTTTCGGTTACGACGATACAGCGCTGCCTGTAATCGTCACCATAAGGTACCTTTCCAGTGCAACTATTATTAGAGTGTGAAGTACTGAAACACGTCAAGAATTTCTTTGATTGGTTAAAAGACATACTAGAAACACTCTACATTTCTCTAGATGAATGCAGGACTAAATAGAAGCACTTCTTAGAGTTAAGTACATGAAAGGCTTGTTCCCGGCCCTCTGCTTACACACTTGGCTCCATATACATACACTTTAGCACCACCCCTTGCTTCTTTCTGTCTGATACAAGCATTTGACCTTTTACATTTAAACCTCTACACTACATTACACTACACCACACACACGCACACACATACATACACACAAGCGTTGTGGTCACTTATTAAAGAAAGAGTTTAGAAAGAAAGAGAGCTGAGAGAGATTCCTTAATTTACTATTAACACCACTTTGAAAGAATGTTTATCCAAATGACCCAGTGTAATAGTGGCTTTATGTATAGGAGTGACTTAACTGCAATGTAATGCTCAGGTTATAGAAAAGATTTCAGAGATCGCAACATTCATTCATTCACCACCTGACATGCTAATAATCTGGCCTAAGGTGTAATGTAAGTATGTCTCCATGTTAGTCCTATATAGCCTGTTTGCTCTGTTCATTAACCAGGTCTAATCTTAGCAGGAATGCAGAGATTTGATAGAACTAATACTGTTAGGAAACAGTATGGTGAACCTGTGTGAGATCAAAGGACGTGATTCATTCTTCCTTGTCTTTGCTAATATTCGACTTAATCTAACCTCAGTGATTCAGGAGCTCTTTGGCCCACCTAAAACTCTCCCTGGAAATGGCATAATTACATTTAAAATAAACTCCTTTACAGTTCATTCCTCTGTAAATTCACATCCATTCCTGCCTTGTAAATGCTGAACACTCACTAGAGTGTGCTTTGATCAGAAGACAGATTCATGTATTCTTTCCTCCCCTTCCCTCTCTCTCTCTCTGTCGTCTCTCTCTCTCTCTCTCTCCTCTCTCTCGTTCTCTCTGGTTGACCTGATTTTTGTATTCTCCTTCAGAACATTGAAGTTGTCAGTTGAAAGGACCTTTCAAAGAACGAACCTTGAGTTCTGAGTCGAATGTGTTTACTGAATCAAAAATAAGATTCGTATGAGGCGCGTGTGTACCTCCTGATAAGCCTGTCCCAGTTCCCTTTCCATGAGTACATTACTGTCCCACCCGCCCATATGTAATGGTTTGACAATGACTGTGTGCAAGTACCGCGTCCCCACGTCTTTTCACACAGTGAAGTTTAATTAGTGACAAACACTCAATCATCATAACATTTTCATAAAATTCGTAATATGCTGAATAAACATCCGTAATAGGTAACATCATCTATGTTCCAACAGACATTAACCGTAATGGTTATGATATATTCAATCAAACGTTGTGTAGCATGTGTGTGTATTGCAGTGCTATGGCTCAGTACTGTATTGTGTTGGACATTACAGAAGACTGTCATGTTGTCATGTCATATGGTGGTACGCACCAGCATGACAATTCATGACATCTGCTTCGCCAGCATCAGTATGTAAGGTTTGCCGAAGATACTGATGACGCTCACATGTAAGAATTCTACCATACACCTGTATCGTGTTCATCATCCTCTTTAATTAGTGTGTGCTTGAGAATTAATGAAAAATTGTGTAGACTTTGCCTTTTTAATTTTTTTTTCCTTCATGGGTTTAAATGTGTCGACAGCATATTAAGAACAAAGCTGCCAAACCAGAGGCAGCTGCTCAGAAAAAGCAGACAGTGTAGTGCATTTAAATGAGTGCTTTGCTCATTCTTTGCCAAGGTACAACTCTACCGCCTGCATCTGATCCCCGGTGACATGGCATCTCTCATATGCTCCAAGAAGAAAGTGAACTGTTGCAAATATGTTTTCACAAACACACAGATGATTACCTGTCTTTTGAGCTAAGTTTGCATATTTTACTTAAATCTGAATACCCTTCGGTGTGGAGTGTACATTTTACACACAGCCCAGATTGTAAACTCATCTTTCTGTGTCTTTCACAGCCAGGTTTCAGACTTCACAGATGATAAACTCCCAGTTCAGTGTTTTCTTAACACTGTCAGGCATGACCTGCTTTGCCCAGTTGTCTGTCTGTTCTCTCTCTTTGTTTACAGTTTGTATAAAATATAAGAGAAATAGAATTATTCATTCTCAGTTTGGTGACTCTAGTTAACGGATTGTAATTAAGAGTCTTGCCAAGTGGGTGTTTAATGGTGTCAGTTATCAGAGGAGGAATTCAGTGGTTAATTAAACAGTCTTAACCCCTCCTCTCCAATAAGCCTGTGGTGTGATTTATATTCACATCCCAAATAAGATCACACATTGTAACCTGTGTGTGCCTTTCCCAGGAAATTACACAGCCGCTTAAATAAAAACACATACATCACGATCCACACACAGCAAAAAAATGCAAAGGCACTTTAAGTACATAAATATATATACATACATATAGGACATGCTAGATGAACTCACAAAAGCCACACAGCGATTTCAATAAATATTTTGTTGAGGAGAAAAGCTTTTTTCTTTTCTTTTCTTTTCTTTTCTTTTCTTTTCTTTTCTTTTCTTTTCTTTTCCATCTAGAGATGAAACTAAGATTTCCCCTCCAATGCAACATGAAATATTCAGATCATATTAAAAAAAGATAAATCAGTGTGTTTGCTAGTAGAATATATCTGCCACCGTGAATTATCGTCTCTGCCCTGGGCCCGAGGACTCCTGTCCTACTTCCTGTCTGTAACTCTACTGTAGATTCCAACCTGTAAAAAGGCCTCCTCTTTTTTAACTTTACATCAGGACTAACATGTCTTCATTTCTGACCCAGTGCCGGACACTCTCTCATTCAGCGTCTCGACCAATCAGCACGCCCTCGGTTGTCTGTAAGAGCCTTGGCCCAGCCTGTCAGAGCAGGGCCAAATAGTGAAAATAACATTCATATACACTGTGAAAAAGGGCTATTATGTCAGCGCACTAGCAACACTAATGTATATGTACATTAATAAACTTTGCACATGTACATACATGCATGCATGCATAAACGTGTCAGTATACTTTGCACATATTTGAAATAATGCATAAACAACGATCTTACTATAAAAACACACCCTATGACAGATGATATGCATAAATGAGTCAGACATTTGTTGTCTGGGTTACCATGCTGTAAAGGAGGGAACTGGGCAAGTTTTACTTTGCACATCACTAGACAATAGTATGGTTGGACGTTAGTGTTACATTTTTTCTCAGATCAAATTCAAGAAAGGTATTAATATAATTATACAAAAAACCCCTTCAGACTCAAAAAACTAAAAACAACAGCTTTTTATCCTTTTAGGTTTTTTATTAAGAGTTTTTACATGCATTTTTTTGGTGTTTGGCGGATTCTGAATGAGTTATAAATCTTGTTATCAAATAAGCATTTAGTTTAGATTGCTAACTGTGATTATTCCATATCAGTCATTAACTGGAGACAGATCTGTGAGATGATCTGTACAGCCTATGTGTTTATTTTGACCAATGAGATTAGTCCAGTTTTTTAGACTCATTTGCATAAGCTGACAATTATACTGAATATGTACTGAATTTGACCAAAAACCTGAGAATTTCTCATCAGCATCCAAGCAAAGATCAGAAAACAACTAGCAGAACCAGAGGAAGAGGACCAAGATCACATCTGAGACCATAAAACCATATCAACCCACATCTCCAGTCAGGAACAACCAAAATACGTTATTACTGCTGAGCTGGCAGAACACACTGTGCTCTGTGAATCCATTTTTACCCATACAGTAATGAATGACAGTGAGGAATGTTCCAGAATTTTGCCCCGAATCCCAACATTTTAGAAATATCTTTATCTAACACTCTAGCACAACCTGACAGCACAGTGAAAAATGTGAGTGAGAGAGACGTTTACTTGGCTGCCTGCGAATCTAAAGCCCGAGGTGTTTTTCACCTACACAGTCACACGATGTTTCAGCCTCTACTCTATAGATTAATGTATGGGTATAGTAAGAAATGCAACAGAATCGATGGGAGCGCGCAAGTATGTTCACCCACCTACACACACACACACACACACACACACACACACACACACACTTACACGCACACAAAACACACTGTGTTCTGTGAACCCATTTTTACCCATACATTAAAAATTGACCCATACAGTAAAACGTAAACACACACACACACACACACACACACACACACACACACACACACAGGTTCATAAACCTTCCACTTCATGAGGTGTGTGACGGCTGGTTCATCTCTGGTGGTGCCATATGATTCTATGCACGGTTTGCTGTCCTCTGTAGTGTGGGATTCAGAACCCAGAGCCACTCAGATTTGCAATTTGGATCACTTTTACTAAAGAGCAGCGTTTCACTGGCACAATGTCTGTTTTCCCTCATGCACCCAATGCCAGTGACTTAGAACTCAATCATTCTTCCCTACGATGGGCTCTCCTATCTCATCAGCTTTTTCTGTCTTCTCCTTATCTCTGTCTGTCTGTCTGTCTGCCTGTCTGTCTGTCTGTCTGTCTCTGCCTCTCTCATACTTTAATTGCATTGTTTCATAGGACAGAGAATTTTCTCTTCTTGGGCGTGTTACGCACCTCCATGTCGTAAAACTCTAGGAGTGAGGCCTCTAAACCGAGAATATTTAGAGGCGTGATATTTAAATGACGATCGTTTTCAGCCGCCACATTTATCAACGCCCATGATTCTTATGCTGTAATTGGAGAGATACGAGCGGTTCACGAATCACATGTGAACTCTTTCGTAAGATGATTTCTGCGCTCGGATCTGCGCTATTTTCTACGTTAGATTGATAAATGAGGGCCAATGTCTTTTGGCTAAGCATTCACATTCAAATATCTTGCCTCTTTTCATCTTTTGAAATGGAGCCCATGCAAATTGTAAACAAGTGTTTTTTTTTTTTAGGTAACTAACTTTATGTCGTCCCTCCCTTCTCTGTCCCAATATTCTGTGGGATCAGCCTATTGGAATGGTTCAATCATCTGAATGTCACTACTTGTCCTTATCCAGACAGGAGCATAGAGAGCAATTGAAGAGTCTAGTATCTTGGTGCAGTTTTCCCTCAAGATTCTTTTGACAACAGCCTGTAGAGAAAGTGTCTTTATTTGCCCCTTGGCATCTCTCTCTCTCTCTCTCTCTCTCTCTCTCTTTCCCTTGCTTGCTCTCACTCATTCTCACACACCTTCCCAGAATCTCTTCCTCCTACTCTCCCTTCACCTGCCCTCTCCCAGCCGCCCACCCCCAGTCCTCTTCGCACAATCAATACACCAGGCCTGTAGCTTAGTCGCCATAAAAGTGATGAACGGATTGAAACTTTGCCTGGGGGCTGGGCTAATGCTGCCGCTGTTTACCTGTTTTTCCTTTGGCTTCTCCTGGGTGTGAAACATTCTGAGCTCCCGTTGTTGAGTTTACTTTTCTTTCTGTCAGGCAGAGGAGGGAACATTTAGATATGGCCAATGCATTTTTCATGTCTTGTCAGTCAGCGATGGGGAGACCATTAAAGAGACAGCAAAAAAAAAAAAAAATTGGACTGTGAAATGATCCCAAACGCACTGTCCTTCAAACAGCACAGAGTAAGCATCCTTCATGGCTTCAATCAATGCTCCCCTCCTGTAGTGAAGGCAAAGCACAGAAAACGTATATTATAGAGTGTGAAGAATGAAGTAAAATGGATCCCAAAGAGGACTTCACGCCATATTTACACTGCAGGCTGCAATATCACCACCTCTGAACTGCTAGTGAAACAGTCTCCCGGAGGCCTCCAAACACAACCTCTAAACATTTATCAGTATAAAAACAACTGGTCACGTCTTTGAGTGTCAGTTGTCGTTTTACATCAACAAGTGACGGCTAATGTGAATTTTTATACTGGTGTATTTATAGCAATTTTATGCTGAATAAACCATTAGACTATGCAGTGTCTCTCTTGGACGTGTAGAATCTCAGGCATCAGAGAAACACAAAGGTGGAAACTCTAATAGGGAAACTGATTATTATCTCTGAATAGGCAAATTAATTTCAGAGTTTTATTCCAGTGACAGTGTTTCAGCACAGAGACAGTATGGCCAAGACTGTGACTCTGTGCTTCATCAGGCTCTTTTCAGAACAGTGATCTGTGATGAAGAAATGCACCACCATATCACTGAATGGGAAGACTGAATGTTTGAAGCTTTTGTTTGGCAAGCACAGGACATCAGGGTCTCAAAAAGTTTGTCACCAGTAATAAATGAATTCACTTTATCCCAGTGAAACTGGGTATGTCTCTTTCTCTCTCTCTCTCTCTCTCTCTGCTTATGTGTGTGTGTGTGACTATGAGAGTGCATCTGCTTCTTGTGTGTATGTGTATGTGTGTGTGTGTGTGTGTGTGTATCTGATGAAAGTTATTGGAGGTAACATATATTGAATAACAGACTTAAAATTACAGAAACTCAGAAGGTAACTCAGAGAGAACCTGTCATGAGGAGAAAGGCTTTTCTTGATTAATGATAGCTGTGCTCTTGACTAATGGCAGCAGCAGATGCCGTGATTAAAGTGTTCCTCTCCGAAATTGTTACAGATTGTTTGGCGGCTGAAAAGAAGAAGGATGGCCTCTCCAGTGTCTTTCCCAAATTGCAGACAGAAAACCCCCCAAACCCCAGAAACAAACAAAACTGAATGGGTTTTTTTTTTTTTCGTTTTTCTTTTCAGCGTCTGTGCAGTACTGTAGACAGATGAGAGAAGTAAACTAATCCTTTCATTTCTTTATCTGAGCATAGATATATTCTTTTTAAGGCACTTTTACATGCAGTATTGAATTCATGGGAGAGACAGAACAATAGAACTGTGCCAAAGAAGCCCAGGAATACTTTATGGACATGAGTAACATTGAACATGCCGGAGAGCAGAAGTATCTGACTCCTGAAAGGCGTCTCCTCTGACAGCTCAAGGTAGAGGAGTCACAACATCTGTTGTCTTTGATATTTACAGGTTTCTATGATATTTACAGGGTTAAATCTGTGTGACTGTACATTTGAGCTTTCTCTAGCTCTTTGACAGGTCTTACCCAGACACATAGTTTGTTCTTCTCCCCTCTCCTCCACACTGTCCACTTCTGCTCTTTAGTCCTATCTCCTCGACATGTATCTTTGTCACTGTGTGTGCAGTGCATGTGTTCCCTTTGACATAGCCAGGCTGCATCTACTCAAGACTATAGAACTCGCTTACTGTCTATTTCCTCCTCTGGCTACAGGTAAGCACTGTATTCAAACTATACCTGTAGCCAGTATTTTAGCCACGGCTAAAATGACATTATGATACTCGGCTGTCTTTCTGTAATCCAACAACATTAAATGGATCCAATATTGTTTGCTTAAACCATAATACTCTAATAATATCTTTTATGAGGGAACATTCTTGCTGTGTTCTAGCTTCTCATTATATAGGTATGAAACTCAGAGGGCCACAAACAGTGTATGTACAGAGCATGTGGTACTAAAATGTGTATATGTACAGAACACGTGGTACTAAAATGTGTATATGCACAGAACATGTGGTACTAAAATGAGTATATTTACAGAACATGTGGTACTAAAATGTGTGTATGTGCCAAACATGTTTACTAATATGTGTGTACATGCAGAGCATGTGATACTAGAAGGAAAGGCATTGTGGTACTTTGACTAACCAGGCATACTCATCAGTGAATATTATTTCCATCAGTGATTTTATATAATAGATTGAGTGTTAATAAACCCATTGTCTTCTATGTCCCACTGCATCCAAAATGACTCAGATTCTGTTTCCAAAGTGACTTTAGGTAAAGGGACAGACTTCTAAGACTTTTTGACCACTGGGATGCAATTACCACTGGCCTGTGGTACAGCTACAAAGAACCAGAGCCTCCATCTGTCCTCCCGAAGGAGAGCAGCTCTCACTGTCTCTGCTCCTCTCCCTGGAAACCCAGGCCACAATAAAGACATCTGAGGTCATTTCAACAAAATGCTACTTAACCCTGCAAACCAAATCAAAACAAAACAAAAAACAAAACAAAAATATGTAATTTTAACATGTTATTCTGATGATACCTGTTTCTGATGTTTAATTTGTGGAGGTACTGTCTTGTCGATACGGTCGACTCTGTTTTGAGGAGCTGGTGGATGGTGGGAAAATTGGTTTCGGTATCTTTGTTGTTTTAGAGACAGGGCGTCTCTGTGCCTTCATAGGAGGGGGCTTTGCGGGCTTTCATCTGCTATGGATCTCATATATCCCAGCCAAATCCACACTCCAGAGCCTTTGACTACAGGGTCTTACTGCAGCCACAGAAGGTCTCTGACATGCCTGAGAGAGCACTGTACTTTCTCAGTGCGTGTCTGCCTGCACTCTACTCCTCTTAAAAACAGCAGGGATCACGCCTGGAGCCATACTGCCCCAAGAAACAAGAATTACAAAACCAATTAGCTCCAAACGCGTAGGTCCGGTCTCCAGTCTTATGTTATATGAAGTGTTTTTTTAATGCACTTTAATACTCTGTAGTTCCTCTGTATTCAACACAACATCACTTTCATTGGTTGTCGCATCATGTTGAACATCAAAATGACATATCAGTATATGGTGGTACAGGATACAAAATACAAGGCTAAATGTTTTATCCAGTTAACACACACAGTTACTAAGTTTTAATTGGCTTGAATTCTTGTGCTGAGAATGTCTTGTATTGAATTCTTGCATCCACACCACTGAGTCTCCATTACGTGGCTGTCTAGCGAATTTTGCATTTATTCATTTTCACACACACTTGCTCTGATTTTTGTCCATTTGTACCGTATCTGGTTATGCACCGCAGAATCCACTTGACTCTGAATCACTTAAAATGAAGGCAATTAGTATGAATGAATAGATTCTGGGTGGGAAACAGTGTAACGTGTCCTCCCTGTTTTTCTTGTTGCATTGGTGTGTTTGGTCTCCCTCGGTGCTTTCTTTTGTTTGCAGTTTACTGTGAGACTGTCTAGTCATAGACCCCTTACCCTTCGCCAGAGTCTTCTGAGGACGCTCTCCCGTGTGGTAGAATGCAGTCTAATGAGGACTGATGTGACGTGCCTTGTGATTGGGTAGAGCTCACAGCGGCTCCATATGCTCCTTCTCCTGTCTCTGGGGAGTCCGTTCTGTTTCTCCGCTCTTCATCAGGGCTTTCCTCAGTGGAGATGTCTCACAGCATGGGCCTAAATACATACGAGAGACCCACAGAAGAGTCTTTATAGATATCGACTCGAATCGTCCCCCAAAACACTCTAAATAAATCTGCCTGGTCAATTTTACCACGCTCAACCGATAGAGGTTGGGGATGCAGTTGAGTGATGTTTATTGTCAATATTTTCTCCACTTAAGAGTAGATTTAGAGTCATGACTCTTATTGTGTTTTGCCTTATGGATGTGCTGCTATGATACGACACACTGTGGAGCCTGGGCTTATCTCTGGGCTTTGTACAATCTTACCTCTGATTGGCAGGAACACAAAGTATTTCTCCTCGTCTGTTGAATAGTGACAGTTTAAGCGCCTGGGGGGTTTTCTGCTGCTCAAATTAACTGCCAAAGGTTTGAGTGTGGGAGGCCCGTGTGTGTGTGTGTGTGTGTGTGCGTGTGTGTGTGCGTGTGTGTGTGCAGGGTCTTGACAACTATACTATGCCAGCAACAGCTGAGCAAAATGATGTGATAATATGAGCCACAGTATCTCTTCCACATGAGAAATATTCTTCTATAGA
Organism: Chanos chanos; assembly: GCF_902362185.1. Taxonomy (NCBI): domain Eukaryota; kingdom Metazoa; phylum Chordata; class Actinopteri; order Gonorynchiformes; family Chanidae; genus Chanos; species Chanos chanos. The sequence continues at coordinate 32,074,320 of NC_044498.1, read as the reverse complement.
CATTGGAATGAACTGGTGAGCTTTTTTTCACACCAGGGCTGGTTCACATGCCTCTGTTTGCAGTCATTCATTCTGATTCCTAGTGTCTGACTCCTGAGCTTTTTACACATTATAAGATGTAATTACCACACAAATATACAGTATTTTAAAAAAAAATCCAAAAAATCCCTCACTGTAGACTATGTTATAATTCCATTAGGGTTGGCATTTTGAACTCCTCGACATAGAGTTGCATTGTTCCAAGTAGCCTATTTCTGGGTTACACACACACACACACACACACACACACACACACGTGGAGCTCCTCTTGGCTGTTACGTAAGAGGAGTGTGCTGGGAGACATTTTGCAGTAATTTTCTGACGACGTGAGCCATTCTGTCATTTTGACTCACTCGTGCATTTGATTTAGAGTATATTCTATTCACCTGCCGGTCCTTTATTGGTCTCCCAGGTGCTGTTCACCCCCAGGATAGACCATACCTTAATTTTCACCACTGTATTATTTCCTAGCATAAGCTCCAGTGCCCACACTGTTTATGATTAGGAGCAGGACACACCAAGAGTTCAGTCTCTTTTACATTTATATAGAGTGCAGAGTTTTTTGTGTCAGACAATGGCGTTAAAATAATAGAGTACTGCCTTGCTTTCACCATAATGAGGAGTATAAACCTCGCGTTGTATTCCCTCGATAGCGCACTGACACCGCTGAACTCACATGCATAGTTACGCGTACCATCGGAGAATAACACAGTGGTGTCCTTTCTTCTCTCCTGTAATGAGGAGCAAAGGTTTTGATAATGTGAATTTTCCCCAGAACAACGGTGATATTTTCTAATCTTGTCATTTTCAACTGGGTAATAATGCTTCCTGTGGATCAGGAGACCACCAAGGAAATGGTGAGCATTTAAGAAACTTGAAGAAACTGGAGCTGGCTTTTTGTGGTAAATGAAAAAATCAATCACATGATTGGTACTTCTAAACAAACAACCTTCTTTAGTTATTGAGGAAAGTTTTCGCACTTTGAACTTTTAACTGGAAGCGAGAATCATAGTTCTGCACCTCATATTTAATGATAGCATATAATCCATCCTCTCTGTGAATGAAATATGTGTATGAATATTCAACAGGAAGAGGTTTCTGCCACCAGTGGCCTTTTAACGTGTGTTAAATTATTCAAATCTGTCACTTCTCCTCATCAGTCAGACATCAGGGGTGCAGGGAGAGCGCTGGACGTGGGGCCACTGTCCTGTCACCTTTGGCAGAATTTCAGATAACCACATCACAGGCCTATGATCTCCTTTGTTACTTTCTGAATTCTTTATAAAACTTTGGCTATTTGGCACTTAGCTGGGAAAGTAAGTTTTATGACTCTTTGTGTAACAGCTATTGATTAGTGATCCTCAAACAATTAAAGGTTACGTGGCAGTGAACAGTGGCAAATGTTTTTGAAATGAGTCCGTGAAGATTCTTTAAGAATAAAACAAACTTGACACCTTACAACACTGTCTGCTACTCTGTTTTATTGGATCTGTCTTTTGCACTTGAGTAATAACACAAAAAGCAGTCCAGCATGGATATTGTCATGCATTTATCACTTTTAATCACCTCTAATAAAATAGTCCTGGAGACTGATGCGTTTTAACAGCTCCAAAACAGCTTCAGGAACTTCAACACAACAATTCTGCTCTGTTACTGTTAACTGGGGCCAAATTATAATGTGATAAGACAACGTGTGTGTATATTAGACAGCATGTGACAGCACCTAATAGCATGTGACAGCACCTAATATACTGTACCTACAAAATTTACTGTGAGGGGAAATGGCATTTTGCATGTAATGTTAGTAATATTAACTTTACAGACGTTACTATCCCCCTCAACACACCAATCCACAGCGACCAACACCTGTGAGGTTTGTACGAGTCCACAGAAGGAAGACAATGGTGCTGCCATAGACTGAAGACAATGCTGGTGTGATAGACTGTAGAGAGTGGTGCTGTGATAGACTGAAGACAGTGGTGCTGTGATAGACTGAAGACAGTGGTGCTGTGATAGACTGAAGACAGTGGTGCTGTGATAGGCTGAAGACTGTGGTGCTGTGATAGACTGAAGACAGTGGTGCTGTGATAGGCTGAAGACAGTGGTGCTGTGATAGACTGAAGACTGTGGTGCTGTGATAGACTGATGACAGTGGTGCTGTGATAGACTGAAGACAGTAGTGCTGTGATAGGCTGAAGACAGTGGTGCTGTGATAGGCTGAAGACAGTGGTGCTGTGATAGACTGAAGACAGTGGTGCTGTGATAGGCTGAAGACAGTGGTGCTGTGATAGACTGAAGACTGTGGTGCTGTGATAGACTGATGACAGTGGTGCTGTGATAGACTGAAGACAGTGGTGCTGTGATAGGCTGAAGACAGTGGTGCTGTGATAGGCTGAAGACTGTGGTGCTGTGATAGACTGAAGACAGTGGTGCTGTGATAGGCTGAAGACAGTGGTGCTGTGATAGGCTGAAGACTGTGGTGCTGTGATAGACTGATGACAGTGGTGCTGTGATAGACTGATGACAGTGGTGCTGTGATGGGCTGAAGACTGTGGTGCTGTGATAGACTGATGACAGTGGTGCTGTGATAGACTGAAGACAGTGGTGCTGTGATAGGCTGAAGACAGTGGTGCTGTGATAGACTGAAGACAGTGGTGCTGTGATAGGCTGAAGACAGTGGTGCTGTGATAGACTGAAGACAGTGGTGCTGTGATAGACTGAAGACAGTGGTGCTGTGATAGGCTGAAGACAGTGGTGCTGTGATAGACTGAAGACAGTGGTGCTGTGATAGGCTGAAGACTGTGGTGCTGTGATAGACTGAAGACAGTGGTGCTGTGATAGACTGATGACAGTGGTGCTGTGATAGACTGAAGACAGTGGTGCTGTGATAGGCTGAAGACAGTGGTGCTGTGATAGGCTGAAGACAGTGGTGCTGTGATAGACTGATGACAGTGGTGCTGTGATAGACTGAAGACAGTGGTGCTGTGATAGGCTGAAGACAGTGGTGCTGTGATAGGCTGAAGACAGTGGTGCTGTGATAGACTGAAGACAGTGGTGCTGTGATAGGCTGAAGACAGTGGTGCTGTGATAGACTGATGACAGTGGTGCTGTGATGGGCTGAAGACTGTGGTGCTGTGATAGACTGATGACAGTGGTGCTGTGATAGACTGAAGACAGTGGTGCTGTGATAGGCTGAAGACAGTGGTGCTGTGATAGACTGAAGACAGTGGTGCTGTGATAGGCTGAAGACAGTGGTGCTGTGATAGACTGAAGACTGTGGTGCTGTGATAGACTGATGACAGTGGTGCTGTGATAGACTGAAGACAGTGGTGCTGTGATAGGCTGAAGACAGTGGTGCTGTGATAGACTGAAGACAGTGGTGCTGTGATAGACTGAAGACAGTGGTGCTGTGATAGGCTGAAGACAGTGGTGCTGTGATAGACTGAAGACAGTGGTGCTGTGACAGACTGAAGACAGTGGTGCTGTGATAGACGGAATGACAGTGGTGCTGTGACAGACTGAAGACAGTGGTGCTGTGATAGACTGAAGACAGTGGTGCTGTGATAGACTGAATGACATTCAGGTTTATCAAGTGCACAGTATGTGATACAGCACTGTCAGATGAAGGTGTCTGCTGCAGCTACTCTTTACAGAAACCCAACTGAACTGGAGCTCTCATTTAGGATGATATTGCAATGGTCAAGTAGTTGACCTTACAGAATATTTAAATAAACCAAACAACAGACTACTCCATGCCATGGGCTGGGTCTCAGTTTGTATAGGTTTGACTGCAGACTGATATTTGCATGCTGCTGCTCATGATATAAATATCCCACATGTCTATGTTGTTTGGCTCCATCTCATATGCTCCTGACTTATGAAGCCTTGACAATATTCTTATTATATTTCCAACCCAGTAAACTCAAGTGAATCAAAGACACAAATAACCCAGGTAAATATAAACCAAAATAATTCAAAACCCTGTCAGAGAGTAACTTTAGTCAGTCCCCCATATTTCCCATGTTACATCACACTATGAAGAATCTGTGGTCAAGCAGTTATTAGGCAAATAATGATGAGAGCATACTGAACTCCTGCTTTCATTTGGTTCTGTTTTGCTTCACGGTCACACGGGCTGGGCTGGGCCGACCCGACCCGTTAAAGTTCACTTGTCCGCAGCGGGTCCGGGCCTCTTGGAATGTCACCACTCAGGAATCAATTTTGCCGTGTGTGGTGACCTACCCTTTTCCCAGTAGTCGCCTGCTCTGTGTTTTATGTGAGAAGACGTTGAGTAAGGAGCAGATCGGGGTGCCTCTGGCTTCCATTAGAATTCAGCCTTCCAGTGAACACACACAGAAAATGGACTTGGAATAATGTATGAAGCACTCCTAAGCCTGGGGTTTTAAGGGCCGTGAGGTGTAACATGGTGTTAGAGGGAAGTTTACCACCCAGATCAGAATAAAGAATTTAATTCACAAAAGCTTAAATAAGGAGAGTTAAACTGCAGGATAGTTAAAGTTTACTTCATGAAGCAGTAGTTTTTTTTTTCACCTGCAAAACATGCGACCCCCCCCCCCCCCCCCCCCCCCCCCCCCCCCAAAAACACAAACACTGTAGTGTCGGTATGAGGAAAAATACAATAATTTTTCACTATGTCATAATCATCTCCAATCAGAAAGTGAATTGAGTACAAATGAATTCCCAGTGGATGTCCACATAAGACTGTTGAGCAGGAAACATGGGCAATTTTGTATCTTTTACTGACTGAGTGAAACTAATGGAAATAAATTCATGGAAAATACTGGTCTACAGCGTGTCATTCATTCATGATTGACTTAAGTTATGTCATTCACTTTTAGTTATCTGGCATCCATGTCTAAGAGATCAGACCTATTTACTTATTCCATAAAATTTAGCTCCCTAAAAGTAAAGGCATCAGTAAACATGTTTTCTGTCTGACTTGAAATAAACCAGTATGATTATATAATATCATGTATAAACTGTAACTCATACAGCCTCTGTGGAACTCTTCATGAACATGAATTCAAGTACCTCACATAGACCTGTGCATTTAAAAGTTCAAACAGCATGGCTATTTAGCATTAAGCAGCAAATAAGAAATGGGTAAACATTGCAAAAGGGTGAATAAGGTGAATGTTGAAAGTTTGCCACTGTATACTGATGCTTGAGGTTCGGTAATGCTGTTACTAAACACAGCAGTCTCTCCATCACCCCGCGGCTGTGAGACACAATTGCTGGATAATCACATACCATCAGACAAATGCGTTTCTGATGGGAAAGCCTTCAGCCCGCCTTGTCTTTACTCTTATGCCTCTCATGGTTCCATATGATTATTTCATAACTTGATTTAATTTCGTCTACTTTGCAAGAGCATCGTTAAATTAAAAAATGTGTTTGCATAACTCCTGTCAGACTGAAATACCCAACAGTGTTTCTAAGAAAGCAAAGCTCTTCTTCCTTACAGCAGAGTGGGGCAGGTTATCAGAGTGGGGTAGGTTTGCAGAGTGGGGTGGGTTTGCAGAGTGGGGTGGGTTTGGAGAGTGGGGAAGGTTTGGAGAGTGGGGAAGGTTTGGAGAGTGAGGTTGGTTAGCAGAGTGGGGTAGGTTAGCAGGGTGAGGTAGTTTAGCAGAGTCAGGTATGGTTGCAGAGTGGGGTAGGTTAGCAGAGTGGGGTAGGTTAGCAGGGTGAGGTAGTTTAGCAGAGTCAGGTATGGTTGCAGAGTGGGGTAGGTTAGCAGAGTGGGGTAGGTTAGCAGGGTGAGGTAGTTTAGCAGAGTCAGGTATGGTTGCAGAGTGGGGTAGGTTTGCGGAGTGGGGCAGGTTAGCAGAGTGGGGTAGTTTAGCAGGGTGAGGTAGATTAGCAGAATGGGGCAGGTTTGCGGAGTGGGGTAGGTTTGCAGAATGGGGCAGGTTTGCGGAGTGGGGCAGGTTTGCGGAGTGGGGTAGGTTAGCAGGGTGAGGTAGGTTTGCAGAGTGGGGTAGGTTTGCGGAGTGGAGTAGGTTTGCGGAGTGGGGCAGGTTTGCGGAGTGGGGCAGGTTTGCGGAGTGGGGTAGGTTTGCGGAGTGGGGTAGGTTAGCAGAGTGGAATAGGTTTGCAGAGTGGGGTAGGTTTGCGGAGTGGGTCAGGTTTGCGGAGTGGGGCAGGTTTGGAGAGTGGGGCAGGTTTGGAGAGTGCGGCAGGTTTGCGGAGTGGGGCAGGTTTGGAGAGTGGGGCATGTTTGCAGAGTGGGGTAGGTTTGCAGAGTGGGGTAGGTTTGCAGAGTGGAATAGGTTTGGAGAGTGGGGTAGGTTTGCAGAGCGGAGTAGGTTTGCGGAGTGGAGTAGGTTTGCGGAGTGGAGTAGGTTTGGAGAGTGGGGCAGGTTTGCGGAGTGGGGTAGGTTTGCAGAGTGAGGTAGGTATGTTGTAGCTTTATTCAGGGAGAGGGTTCATCTCATTAAATTCTGAAAGTTATTGACTAAGTGAATATGAACAAACTCATGAGAAGAACACATTGCTTGTGAGAGAGAAATGTTTATGGTGCACACAGTCTCTTCAATTATAGCCTTTTCTGTCTGCTAATCAGGTTTCTAATTATCTCAAGAAGTCTCATTTTTTCAGTCTTCGTAAATACATAAATCCTCAGTTTACTCTTTGACAATAGCTGTCATGTCTCAATAAATCTATCTTCATATGTTTTTATGACTTGCTATATCAAAAATACGAGAAAGCATACCCGCACCGTGACTCATTTAAGATTGTACATTGTGTCAGTAGATGTTAGATTGGATGTTGTTTGAAGGCCAGAGGTCTATCATATAATCCTCTCTAATCTAATCCTGCTATAATCCGTCACCTGTGAAATCTGAACATGCTATGTGGAGGACTGATTTCCTCTTTGTGTCGCTATAAGAGAGCTGCACAGGATTAGAGCAGATGATGCTTTGATTGATGTGTCTGTCCTGAGTTTCTGTATGTATATTATTAACAAACTGCTGCAATTTCTAAATTGCATAATCCATAACAAAACTGTAATATAAATCCTCTAGTGTGCTAGGTGGGGGAATGATTTCATCTTTGATTTTCACGCTTAGTCTGATGGATCTGTTCTGGTGGGGGGGGGGTTGTACGTATTATTAAAAGTAACAAACTGCTCTGATTGTAAACTTGTATAATCTATATTAAAACTGTAAATCCCAGAAAATAAAAATCACTGTGGATACTTATAACATATGTTTGTGTCTTATGCACATGGTGACAGCCTTTTGCATAATTAAAGTTGACATAAAGAATGAATGCTGATTTGAGAAATGCAAGTTGAAGAGTAGAAGAGTAAGAGCTGATCTGAGGAATATGAGCTGGGTTGTTGATTTGCATGGGTATGTATGTGGTATGTTGTAGTATGGCAGGGCTGCACAGTAATGAGTTGTTAAGGTGTACTTGCTCAGGGCATTTCCTTAAGGTTTTACTGGAGTCAGGCAACACCAGGAAAGAACAGGACAGAATTTGTTAAATGGCCAGACTTCTCCCCCTTGTCACTTATCGAAAAAGCTTGGAACAGCACTGCCTTAATTACTTCCCAGTTGTATGCAAGTGTAGAAATCCTGATACACAGTTACTGGATGACACCCTTACCTTTTCGACCTTTTTTTTGTGGTCATTATTTCTATTTGTACAGATCAGTTTCCTCTCAAATGCTAGCAGGACTTTTATAACTCCTGTATGGAAATCTACAGTACATGAATGTAGACCCAGTTTTTCCGCACGTCGCTACTAATTCACTCACGTAATTTCTGCTCTTAATTCTACAGGGAAACAGTGGGGAGGCAGAAAGCCTTTCCGTCCACTCCTCCACAGCAGATGAGGAAATAGGTTCCGCTTAGCTCAACACATCAGTCAAGAGAGAATGTCATTTTAAAGATAATTTTGCACAGCATCAGTGCTGATATCTGTGCTTTCCCTGGGGGAGTAAAGGATATTAAGATTTAGACATATATAACGGCAAAGACAAGTAGCATCCCTGCATGTTTCCAGAGCCCTCGTTTACATGCATAATCTATATTCAGTCCTGTTGGCAGACTAGTGGGTGAATTTCCTGGTCCTTTCCAACATGCTTGTTTGTCTGGGTAGCAGCTGCTTGTGCAATCTTGGGTGTGTGTCAGTAGCAATGAAACTGAGTAATTACTTATGTTATTGCATTAGATCAAAGCAGTGCTTCAGTTTTGTGTCGGATGAAGTCGACTCCATTCTCCAGATTTGCCTTTATTGGCACCACTCACCTGCTGCTAAAGTTAAACTTTGTCCTGGTGCCGGCAAACAGTATGGACAACATGTAACGGGCTGACCCATTTTATCCATCTGAAAATGAAAATCTCATTGCACTATCCCTTATTGATCACCATACGGAAGACAAAAGGCTTCCATCCGAGAAAAGTTGTGATTTAGGGTTATTGGATGGCATTTACCTCACATTTGATCAATATGATTAATGCAGCCTTATTGATCTTGCTGAAGAGTAATGTGTTGGTCTCTTATTGTTAGACCTGGCCAATTCTTTTTGTCCATCCTTATTTGTTGTCTATCCAGTGTACCTCTCTGATTGTCTGCAGAGCAAAACAGTTGTTGAAAAGCGGTTGCAATCATTGACTGTAAGCCTAGTTGATGGTGGGATATTTTAAAGTACGTCAAAGAAAAATTATTTTATATCTGTAAATAGCTCTACAGAAATGTTATGGCACCTAAAGAAGCAAAAGCAATAATGATAGCAACAACAAAACTAATTTTTTGACATCTCATCTTGTTGAGGTCTGTAGGCCAGTACATCAGCCTCACCCCGGCCCAGGAAGCCCATTTTGGTGTCATATTTCTGTCTGAAGAGATGGAGAGATTAGTGAAGAAAGCAATCAGTGGCTCTGGAGATTGGGTGGGCATAGAAAAGGGAGGTAAGACTGGAGGGGGGGGGGGGGGGTGTTGAATAGACATTCAACCACAGAGACAGTTAATCCTTCATAGCCTCTGTGTTAGAGCAGGGGTAGCTGGTCGAGAGGGCACAAAAACAGCATCAGTTATGTTTTGATGGACCATTGTCAGCAGACTCAAAAATGCCAGAGCACAGTGACCCAGGGGATCCAATTTGGACACTGTTCTGATGTTGGAGGGGCAGAGCAATAAAACCAGCCCAGGCTGCGGTTTAAGCCAAATGCTCTCTCGTTGTTTTTTTTCCCTTTACTCCCTGAGGCTACGTTCTGTGTGCTGTTTCCACTGTGTTTTAATGGTTGATGATCTCAACAAATGTTGTGCGCATTTGTCTTCATACATAACAATGTTAAACAGGCCTTCCTCTCTCCGGTTCTCACATGAAATGTAATTTTAAAGGATTACACATTTCATTTCAATACACATTTTAATGACTAATCAATTATCAGTTAATTTCCCACTGAAGCCCCCTTAGCTTTTTATTAGGTGGTTTAATATTGATGAATATTTACTGCTAATGAGTACTTTTTTTCAGTGTGATGTCTTAATTAACTACAGAGGCAATGCCAAATCTCAGATTAGTGAGACAGGAATAGAGAGAAAGAAAGTGAGAGACAGGATAGAGAGATTCAGGAGAAACATTTATTCTATGACATGGGAACTTTGGTGGCACAGGGGCATGGTGTGTACATTATTACTGTGAATAGCCATAAATCCTAGCTGTGGGGAAGTTGTCAATTTACAGCAAAAGTCCACCGCAAGCATGTGGACAGACAGCCTGATGATATGATATCTACTGATGGTTTAAATTAATTTATGAGCATTTTTGAGTTTCAAAGCATTTATGAGCTTCATTGGTGTAATAGGCAGTGCAACAGTCTCATAATCTGAATGTTGTGAGTTTGAGCCTCACACGGAGCAAAAATGTTTGGCAGGAAATCATCCATGGCTGAAGTACCCTTGGGCAAGGCACTTAACCCCCAACTGCTCCCTAGGTGCTCGTGCACTACTGGTGTGTGGGGATGGGTTAAATGCAAAGGTCAAATTCACTGCTCAGAGTTTGTGTGTGCGATCAAGGAGATTTAATCTTAATCATAATCTTATGTTGAATGTGTAAACTTCATGGCATTCATTTTTTTCACAAATATGTCTCAAATGGTACAAGAATATCACTCAAACATCAGAACTTACAAAGGTACTGTCCTTAACCCTATCACTAATGACATTTGCATAATGTCTGTTTCATATTATTGGATTATTTTTTATCAAATTGATTTTTGCCAAGATTAAGTTGAAAATGAAAGCTAAAACAGAGAAAGACGAAATAGTGGCCTCTAGTGGCTTTAGGGCAGACTTGCAAGCACGTCAACTTCTGACATTTTCGCACAAAATATGTTTAATAACATCGTTTGTCCACGTATCAAAATGTGTTATTTATTTAATTAGACCAGGAAGCAACAGACTACTTCCGCTCTAACTGCTTCATCCACAGTATTTTATGAGCTATACAGATTAATGCTCACTCAAATAAGCTAAAAGCATAAGTGTGAATGTAAACCAGTGTAGATTCATGATCTTTCATCTACAAATTCTATCTCATTCTGAAACAGTGCCAGCAGCTGATGGCTGCTCACAGGTAGGCACCTTCCAAAGTGGCAGCCATGGTGTTTCAGTGCACCCTCTGCCATAGTTTTTTTTGTGTATAATTTTGTTTTCTACAACATGCACTACAGCTACAGTCAGAATACGCTCCTAAACATGAAGGAGTTAATGCCAATTGTTTCTCCCCCATCTTTTTTGAGTCCATCAGAGGAAATCCGAGGTTGCATACTCCCCACAGACAACTGGAACGGCAGCCCAGCGTGCAAGCAAAAGGTGCGGCGGTACAGGGGTCGGCAAGCCGGTGCCCTTCTCAAGTGGTGGAGGATAGGACACCAAACACTGCTCCCGGCCATCTGCATTTCATACGTGCGCTCTCTCTGTGATAAAATGGATGAAGTCAATCTACTTTTATGGACCAATAAAGATTTTCCATGGAACTCTCCATTATTCTTCTGTGAAACCTGGCTGCATGAGGACATCTCCGATAACGTCGTGGATTTACCAGGATACCAACTGATCAGAGCTGAAGGCAACATAGCAGCGTGTGGAAAATCAGAGGGAGGAGGTATGTTTTTTTACATCAATTACAACTGGTGCTCAGATGTTGTAAAAACACATCAACATTGCTAGAGTATCCTAGAATCTGCTTTTATTGAGAGCAAGCCATACTACTCCATGAGAGAATTCTCGTCCATTATCCTTGCGGGTGTTTACATCCCCTTGCAAGCCTCCATTCGAGAAGCACAACACTCGCTGGCTGAGCAAATTGCCTTGGTGGAAAATTCTCTACTGAACTCGGTAGTTCTTGTCATGGGAGATTTCAACTCATGTTGTCTCCCACAAGAACTGCCGAGGTACAATCAGCTGGTGACATGCGCCATGCGCAACTGTAATATACTGGATCACTTTTACTCCACCATCAAATATGCATACTGCTCCATCTCCTGCGCACCCCTTGGACACTCAGATCACTGCATAATACAGATGGTTCCTACATACAGACGGCAACTGAAGAGGGTTAAACCAACCAAGACCACAGTAAGGAGATGGACTCCAGAAGCAACAGACATACTTCAGGATTGCATGGAGTCCACTGACTGGGAGGCTTTGAGAGGCCCTGAGGACAACAACAACTCATCTGGTGACACTGTATGTTCATATATCATCTTCTGTGAGTGGATCTGCCTCCAAACCAAAACCATCATTAGGTATAGTAACCAAAAGTCCTGGTTCTCCAAACAGCTTAGAGAACTCAGGCATCACAAAGAACAGGCATACAGGGAAGGTGATATGGATACATTCAGGATCGCTAGACAGAACCTCAAGAAGGCCATCAAATCTGCCAAGGAGGAGTACAAAGCCAGGCTAGATCGTGATTCAAGCACCAAAAACTCTGCAGCTGTTTGGAACACACTCAGGACAATCATCCACGCCACCCCCATGGCTTAATATAACCACCAGCCTACCACCAGCCTACCCCCACCCCATCTCAGGAATATAATCCAGAGCAATTAGCTGTGGAATATCTGCCTCCCCCCTCCACCCCCCCAGCCCCCCTTCTCTCTCACCTTCACAGAGATAGACGCCCATAAGCTCTTCACATGGCTGAATGCTAGGAAAGCCCCAGGACCTGATGGTGTCTCCCTAGCTAGACTAAGGCACTGTGCCACCCAGCTCTCACCAGTGTTCTCAAGAATCTTCAATCAGTCCATCTCTGAAGACCGTGTGCTACTCTGCCTCAAAGCAGCCACCATCTCTCCCCTTATCTGTACTCTCTGTATACCAGTGACTGCACCTCCAGCCACTCCTCCATCAAAGTGGTCAAGTTTGCTGATGACAGCACAGTCCTAGGCCTCATCGGGGACAATGATGAGTAAGCCTACAGGAATACTGTGTCACAGCTGGCTGCATGGTGTACAGATAACAACCTGTAGCTCAGTGTCAACAAGACAGTGGAGATGGACATGGATCTCCGGAAACACCAACCCTCACATCCCCTCATCAACAACACAGCTGTAAAGATGGTGGAATCTGTTGTGTTTCTGGGTACCACCATCACCAGTGACCTGTAATGGGAGACACACTCTTCAAAGGTCATCAAACGAGCCCACCAGAGAATGTTCTTCCTCAGACTGTTACCGAAGATGAACATCTCCTCAAAAATCCATGCCCAGTTCTACAGAGCCACCATTGAGAGTGTCCTCACCTCCTCCATCACTGTGCGGTACCTCGCACACTCTGCCTACACCAAACACAGACTGGAATGCATGTGTGAACAGCCAGCCAGCTCACAGGCCAGGAACAGGTGCCTATGAGTGTTCTGCATGATACCAGAGCCAGGAAGTGGGCTAGTAGGATAGTGGGGGACCCATCAGACCAGGCTCACTGCCTCATCAGAAAACTTCCATCTGGCCGCAGGTTCTGCTTCAGGACTGCCGCGACCAATGCACCCCCATACACACACACACACACACACACACACACACACACACACACACACACACGGATTGTTATGTCCTGAGACGTATTTGTTGTCTCTGTTTTGGTGTTTCTCTCTCTCTCTTCCTCTTGCTATCTCCTCCTCTTGCTCCCGCCCCATTTCCTTTCCAGATTGCTGGCAGTTCGCAATTGGCTGGAAGACGGGCAAGGGAATTTTGAAAAGACGACTGCTGCGCCGGCACAGCTGGACTCATCCCTCTGCCAAAACTTTGCTGCTACACGTACTACTGGTTTAAATATCTGCGTAGAAGATGTGGACTCGTGTGTCCACATTGAGAGTGACTTGTATATAGCTGTAAATATTTGTGTTGTGTGTTTAAATACTTTTCTGTTCATTTGTTAGTCAGCACTGGTAAGAGGTGGGTGCTGTTTTGTTTTGTTCATATTTTCTCCTGTGTATGATAGTTAGGGAGGTAGGGAGGTTTATTTGTATTTCTTTTTCATGTTATTTTGGTTGGTAAGGTGGTTCTCTCTTCTCTTGGTTAGCGGTGTTTTGTTATTATTTTGGCCTTGCCCACCCCTTTTGGCCTTTGCGTTTCTTTAGTAATAATAATAATAAAAAACAGCTGACTAGGAATCTTCTGTGTTGGTGTTGCGTTTATGTTGGTGGCAAGTTAAGGAGGGAGTCACACACATTTATGTTCACCCCACCCTAGATGGGGTCGTAACATGCACACACTAGCACTACACACACATACACACGCACACACGCACACATTGTATGGGACAGCGCAACCGCCTACTACGGACCCACCATCCTGCTAGGACTGGGCAATATGTAGCAAAATGTAGCATACATTAGTACTTAACCTGTACAAATATTCTTGTATTCATGTATGTGGATTCTTATTTAAAGTTATTTATTCTGTTTTTATTTTATTTTATTATTCTTATATATATATATATACATATATATATATATTCTTTTTTATGGTTACTTTATTTTAAGATGTTCTCTTTTCTTACTCACACTCTTGCCTAACCCTAGTGTCCTGTTATCTTTTGTTTCACTGCACTGTATCATCACCAAGTCAAATTTCTGTGTATATCGTACATTTGGTGAATAAAGTGATTCTGATTCTGATTCAGTCCTGGTACAAGTGAGGTTGTGTTTCAGTGCCAGAGAAAAACATGATATAAATGCAAACTGTGTTGCATTCATTTGCTCAGTGTACACATTGTAGCACTATGACAGCACATACCAGCCCTCCTTTGCATTTAGGAACAGCTCTACCCAGTGAAGGCATCTTTTAGGCCTGTTGCTATGGGAAACAAGATACGGTTAATCAGTTTTGTGAACGTTGTGAAGCGCATCAGAGTGTTAGACCACATTTGATTAGTGACACAGAGAACAAACAAGGATTGACATGATGTCTCACATGTGTAAACACAGTAATCATCACAGCACCAACCAGTAAAAGCTTGATTTCTCTGATGAAACTTCAGTTTGTGTGATTTCATTACACTAGATTTCTGTTGTCTAGCTAGTCTATTCTCTGTTGTCTCAAGTTCACATCGACAGCTCCTCAAAAATATAGGTCACATTTCTGCAACAACAAATTATGGACTAGAGCATTAGTTCTTCAGTTAGCTTTTCCGCACAGCCACAGTCACTCAGCCACAATGCTCAAGGATTAAAGTCAGCTGTGCTAATGTATTTTGACTCCTTATCAAGGTCATTAACTCCTTATTTATGTCCTGTATAGTTGTCATATTTCATGATTTGTAATTGATCACAGTGAAGACCAAAACTGTAAAATCTTCAGTGAAAACACAAGTTTGGTCTAAAGAGTGTAAAGCAAGCAGAACAAAAAAAAAGAAAAAATGAATTAAGGCACTTTGTTTATGATGCTGTTTGATATGAGAATTTGACAAACATTATGTCTTAAAATAAATCGATCGCTTTATTATTATTCAGTACATTACTGCTGATTGTGTATTGGAGTCTGGATAAGAAGACTGAATTATGTACGAATGAAAAAAGGCTTTTCGGTCAGCTTCATAACTGTAACTGTGAACATCTGGACAGACCTAATACATCTAGGGCCCTGTTCACACCTGGCATTAACATGTATCTTGGGTGATCCAATCACAAGTGGACTGCTCTAAGTACAGGTGTGAATGCACCCAAGATGCATTGAGGACGCACTGAGATCTGATCACTCAGACCACATTCGGAGGTGGTCTAGGCCACATATGGGCACATTCTTTTAGCAGAGTATACGCAAATGTGTCCTGTGCTACACTGAAGGACTGCCTACTCAACTGATGTCCTCTGTGTAAGCGGAAGTACATACTCATTCACGTTCAATTTCTCATGCTCACTTGGTTCTCAAATCGCGTAAGCTAACTTTGTCCACAACATCTGGAAATTTTGAAAAGCCCATAGAGATATTTTACGAGTACATCAAACATCTTGGGCAATTTGGTCTGCCTGAAACACACAAAGGAATACAGACTGGGTGTATTACTTTGATTTCTTCTTTTTCTTCTTTTAATTTCTGGCAGACTAGGCAAGGGAAGTGCGGTTAAAAACAGCAACGCATTTGGTCTTTGCAAACAGAAATGATGTACCTTTCTATTTTCATACAGTGCGGGGAAGTGAGATCCGATCACAAGTGGTCATTCGAGACGCATGTGGAGACACATTTTAATGCCAGGTGTGAACCACTTATGATCGGATCACCCAAGATGCATGTTAATGCAAAGTGTGAATGGGGCCTAGTTTGCCTTTACACTTAATCACTGCTCCAAGTTGTAAACATTGGCAATTATATATATATATTTTCCGGAAATATTACTATTGTTCATCAGAAGTTTCCCTACCAGGGAAATTATGCCACACACCATCTCTACAGCCCAAACCAAAGTGATACCACCGATTAGGCCAGGTGTCACAAAGAATGTAATTGCCTATGTCCTGGAGGTGTCTGTCAGTCAGGATCAATGTTGGGGTAATCAGTTACAAAGTAACGTGCTACTGCAATTGTATTACTTTCCTCCATAACGAAGTAAAGCATTACAGTTCAAATTTCAGTAATCACTTTACAGTTACTGGATTAGTAAAATGTCCTTTCCTGCGTTACACACGCCTTATCAAAATAATGTTTTTTGTGCTGATTATTTAAATTTACCTTATAATGGGTAGTTCCGGTCCTGGGTGCTAATTGGTTAATACAGTGCTGCAGCGGTGTTAAAATACATGATTGATTATAGAGGCAGCTATGACATGATTATAGAGGCAGCTATGACATGACACACACCTGTTCACCTTAACTGAGTATCTATAATATGACTACCCACTGTAACTGAGGAGAGACTGGGTTCTTGACAGTAGCTCCAGTAAAATGGGACAAGACCGACAACTGGTTAGTTAGCTAGCTAGCTAGCAAGGTCTGCTACATTTGAGAAAACCTGAAAATAAGGCTAACCAGGACAGTAATGTGGAGAATGTTAATTTAACTTTTAATCACAAAATACAGATAACACGGCTGTTGGCTGATGATGACACCAAAACATAGCTACTCAGAAATGAGCTACCTCAAAAACCACCGGTAGTGAACCATTGAAGCTAATTGACAAAACCCTGACTAATGTAGCTAGCTACACTATAAAAATTTAGTTATCATTAGATGGCTAAGCTCGTGTATTTCTATTTTTTTTGTCACTGGTCCAAAATGTGAACTAATGAATGAGGCTGTGCTTTACAGGTATTTTAGAACAGCAAAAGGATTTTCTTGGTAGAATTTGTAGTTTTAGAGAGCAACTCAAAAGTAAAGAAATGAATAGTGTAACTACTCTTCAAAAAGAGGAACGAGTCGAGCAATCCCATTACAATTTAAAGAAGTAACCAGTAACTTATAACTGAGTACTTTATTTTTTAATAACTACCTCAACACTGATCAGGACACACTCCTGCCATAACGCTTCAGTGACTCCTATCATTGCTCCAGATGTTGGCCTCCACAGATGTCGCGTTCCAATGGAGACACTTATAAAACTAGAGAGGTAGAGAGAGAGTGAGGCTAACTCCAAAGTAGTCATCATTCTCCATTACTTGCACCAAAGTTGTTCCATAGAGGGGACTTATCATGACAGGAAGGAATTGGCAATTTGAAACTGTGGAGAAAAACGTATCTTAACTAATTATTAACGGTTTTCTCCTGACAGACATAGAAAAACTTATTGGATGACAAGAAGTTCTTCCACAGCACATCTTTCTTACACGTTAATGATTGGTCGTAAGTCTTGGTGAATGAGAACAAATCTTTAAAAGTAGAGCTGAACATATGAAGATGTCTCTTAATTACCAAAGTGTTACGTTGCTATGGTTACACACCTACCAGTGTTTTATTCTGATGCCATCTGTAGGTGCTAAACTCGTTTTTCACCAGCCATGGTTTTTGTGTGTATGTGTGTGTGTGTGTCGGAATCTGTGCTGATAAGGTTGAGGGCATAGTTGTGAATGTTTACGAGCAGGATATCTAATGAATATTTTATAATCCTTCTAAACAAATAGCATTTTTAAAATAACCCTGACAAAGCAGCTTGTGAGTCCCTTCTCAATGTTAAGTAGAACACAAGGTGCCAGTGTTTGGTGGACATATTAATTTCAGACCTGGTGCCATTATGTGTAGGTGGAGAAAAGTTGAGGCTTTATCAGCAAGTGGGCGACAGTTTACAATGATCTTTTACACAGTGCTGCACTGAAGTTACGGAAAAACGTTACCGCTGGCTGAGGGATTCAAGGGTCTCTCATTATTCTGAGTTTGTATAATGAAATGTCCACATGTTTATCTTCTTTTGATTATTAATGCCATCAGAATAATTTTATATTCAATTCAACTGTTTTAGAAACGTAGTTTTTCTCCAGCTTCAAGACAAATGAACTGTGGTTTACCTAATACTAAAAAAAATGAATAAAAGGAAAAAGGGATGATGCATCTCCCATATAAGTACATAATAATTAGTGTTTGGCTGTATTTACAGTCTAGCTAATATTTTTCTGTTCTTTCAGTCTCAGGTGGTCTCAGCAAACATTTATATTTTATATTTTGTCCTGTCTTCTTTTCATTTCCATACAGCAGTTAGCTCTCACAGCATTAAAAGAGCATCTGTTACATTATTTAACTTTTGTGACTGCAGGAGACATAAACTTTTGAAAAAGACAAAACTTTTTTATGTGTTTAATTTCATATAGAGGTGATCAGAATGGATGGTCTTGCAGCTCATTGGGTGAACTGGAGCCTTATCAACCCAGTGAAAGAGGTGGGTGAGCTTGGCTGTAAATCAGGATGGTGATGCAGCAGACGTGCCTCAGGTCTCCATAAAACACACCTCACAGCATTCACGATAAAGAGTCTGGGCCTTTTTATGGGACAAAGACCGCACTATTTATTGGTCTTAATGGATGCTGTGTGAACACAGTTAACAGGGTCTCATAAAACGCCATGGGCTCTGGTGCACTGATGCAGATCTGGCATACTGCAGCCACACACACACAAACACACGCGTGCGTGCGTGAGTTTACCAGTTTTTTATACTTAAATCACTTCTTCATTATTGATATTTTATGTAATCTAATATTAAATATTTAGTATTAGAACACATGCGCATGAATGTGTTTGTTAAACAGAAAATGTTGTCTCTTACACATGTGATGTGTATTACTGTAGGCACCTTGCAGGTTAAGTGGTGAATTAAAGAACTCTCCAGCACACGAACTCATTCTGCGGTGAGTTGGTCCATGCAGATTTTATTTGCATATAAAGCGTTCACTTTTTGCTAGCTTATTCAAATTAGTATGGCTCTGACAAAGACAAAGAGAGAGAGAGAAAGAGACAGACGGACAGACAGACAGACAGACAGAGACAAAGAAAGACAGAAAGAGATGAGTCTTTTAGCTTGAAATGTCAGAAAACTTTTTATCAAATGTGACCATTGTCACCTATTGTGTTTGGCCACAACAATAATTTTCACGGTCAGGTCAGATCAAACTCAGTACATTTAAGCCCATAACTGGCTTCAGAAGCTAAGGATTTAGGCTGTGTAGTTTTGGCATCTTGGCTAAACCTTGGTGAAATGACCCAACTTTTAAAATGTTATGTTAGATGGTTGATCTCTGTTGTGTTACTGCTTGGAGTTGTCTGGTGTGGAGGGTGGAACAACAAAATTATGTGTAGAATCTTTTTTTTTTTTTAAAGGTTTGTTGGCACAAAATCCCTCTGTATCTAATGCAGTTTAACATATCAACGTTTTTGTCTTAATTCAGCGCTGTGTTAACCATAGCTTGTCAGCCTGACTGAATTCAGCCTACACTACTGTCAGAAACAAGAATTGGGCTTTGCTCAATCTTACCATCTTTAATACTGCTGGGTTTTTTTTTTTTTTGGATACCACGTTGACAGATAAAGTACCATCTTTTTTTTTTCTTTTTCTTTTTTTTTTTTAAAGCATCTGATTTTGCACCTCCGCACACATTGCCCCAAATGGAAAAAGTTTCTTTCCAACCTGCAGATGAATGGAACTGCCACCAGCAGGCTTTAGTTGGCTTCCATATTCTCTATTTATTACAGATCAAGATCTAAATTTCACAAGTAGATGAGAGGTAAATAAAATCACAAACAGATGAGAGGAAAATAAAAACGATTCTTCTTCTTCTTCTGTTTTTTTAAATAGTTGCACAGATGCCAGGTGCAATTACTTTTCAGCTCCGTGCTACTGTCTTTCCTGGGCTGTTTTTGGTGATAGACTGAAGACATTCTCCCTCTGTGAATGAATCTTGCTGGAGCCTCTCATGTCTGCGTTCACTTGCCAGTGTCTGAGTGTTTGACAAATACATTGGATTCCAGATTCTCCTGGCATGGCTGCCATATTGGTTGCCCTCCTCAACTTGATTCTGTTTGATGTGTTTTCAGCTCTCCTTAGCATAACTCCCCTCTTAATCCACACTCAGCTTTGCTCCACCCTACACCCCCTCTTCTTTTGGCATAGCTTTGGAGGGAGGTATGTGTCTCGTCTGTGTTAGGAAAAACCTCTTGGATCTTTTTGTTTTGCATTAACAGAGGAGATGGAGCCAAACATCTTCCTTTAGATTTTAAAATGAGAGCTGTTTCAGCCAGTCCTCCTCTGATTGTCCTGCAGTGGTAACCCTCTCTGCTCAGCTAGGGGGTTAAACAGGAGCTCCCTGGCCTGACAAGTCTGAAACATGCTCAGCTCTCATGCTCCCCAGACAAACTCCTTCTCTTACACCCTCTCTCATGGGAGGTCATTGCTTTTTGACGCTTGGTTGGCAGAGATGTGAGAAGATGAACAAGGTCAAACATGTAGGACATAGAAGTAGACACAAAACCGAGAACTGGCTTTAAAGTGTGTGGAGAAACATGCCTCTGCCCATTTGCCCACATTACCTGGAATAAAACTATTAGATTTTCACTTCATCTCATGTTTTATAGGATCTACCACATGCTATTGGGTAGATTACTGGTTAGTGATAAGTAACCTGTAAATGTAACAAATCTGTAAAACCCATTTATTAAGTTATGTGGTTTCTGCACATGTTTTTAAGCTATCTTCCTTTAACAAGGGGCCTTATGAGGTGGTTTCCTGGGTCAGTGAGTCCTGATAACGTTATAAAAATGTTCACCACTAATGTTGACAAGCTAATGGGGTGGGTTAATTATACAAGGCTCAAACTGAAGGCTAATGGGTTTTATGTCAATTAAATAATCTCGCTTGCATTATACTTTCTGTGTTAGAGAGATATGTCCTAAATAGCTGCAATAAGACTAGCAAAGTTGGGTCACATTTGAATCACTTAAGAGAAACAGATGGTTCCTCTCTCGCTTGCAAAGTTGTACTTTCCGTAACCTTTTCTCTCTCTGGCTCTCTCTCTCTCTCTCTCACTCTCTCTCTCACTCTCTCTCTCTCTCTCTCTCTCAAAGGATTCTATATCTTCCTCCCACCCTCCTCAGAATTCTGTTTTTCTGTCTTCACTTTTAATGAGCTGTGAAATACTGTGTTCTGCGCTCTCTTGAGCTGTCTCTCCCCTGCTGTCTCTGTGTTCCCCCCTGACTAAGCACCTGCGTGAGCAGAACCGTGCCACAAGACGAAGCCACGGCGCATTTCTCCTGCCTTATCATCTAAAAACGCATGCTCCTTCACCAGCGCAGACCGCAGACAGCAGTCAAAGAGACTTCAGACTGGGCCTGACTACAGAAGAGGCCCTGGGCATACAACTTTACCAGCCCCTGTCCTCAGTGCTGACGTTCACACAAAAAAGTACAACCAAAGAAAAATTATTATAAAATGTGTCCATTTAATTCTTTTGAAAGAAGCTCATACCCTTCTGTGTATCACCAGTGAATATTTTTGGAAACACAGGAGAGTTGATGCTATAATACAGCTCACTGGTATAAATGACTGAGAGAATGCTCACCTTTAGAAATGTTCAAGCCGGGAATTTTAAAGTGGAAACTGCTGTATACCTTTTCAGTTAAAGTATGGAGTTTAACTGGGAACACACACACACACACACACACACACACACACACACACACACACACACACACACTAACATATGGGCATATTTATTTATTTATACAGGGGTTTGCTATCTCATTTCAGCAATGAATATTTAATATGTTTTAAACATATGAATGGTCCAATGCTCCCTCAAGTTGCCCTCTTGTTTAATAATGGCTAACCATATTTCCTCAGTAACTTCTGTGAGTGTGCACACACATGCGAGCATGCAAGTCTGTGTGAGAGAGAGAAAGAGTGTCTGTGTGTGTGTGTGTGTGTGTGTGTGTGTGTGTGTGTGTGTGTGTGAGAGAGAGAGAGAGAGAGAGAAAGTGTGTGTGTATGTGTGTGTGTCTGTGTATGTGTGTGTGTGTGAGAGAGAGAGTGTGTGTGTATTTTGGGTCTGTCATTACTGTGGGAACCCTCAGGGGCAATGAATTGGATTATTACAAGCGAGGGAAGGAAAGGTACACTCACAGTGTCTCTGTAAGGGTAAACAGGACATGGTGGAGGAGAACGTGCCCTGTATGTCAGATCTCCCTCTCACCACCTTTCATTGGAAACTGGAGTGCGACCAAGCACTAGCCCGTCTGCCATGTCTAACTGATCAAGACATTTGGGTGCTTGTCTTACTTATGAAAAATGATATCTTTTAGATTTTCCTTTGGGTGAATAAATACCACAGTGCTTTAAAGGACAAATAAAATGAATGAAAACTAATAAACGAGGGAAACTGGATGAAAACTTTGTTCAGTAATGTGGAAAAAATGTATCCTAAGCCACAGTGCCCATAGCAGGAGAGCACACATGGAAATCAAGAACAATCAGAGTGTGTAGTCTATAGATACAGTGAGATTATGGGCCATGCTTCATTTATAAACTACACTGTCTTTGTGTGTATTCCCATACACTGTGGTGTTTCAGTGCATTTTACCTGTGTGCTATTGTTACATTATACTCGAGGACCTGGTCTGTGTGTGATGGTGACAGGATGGATAGTTGAGAACAACTCCTTGATGACATAAATGTTGTGTTACAAATTTGGGCTCCATCGACATTCTGTCCCAAAGACTGTACAAAAGATCTACAGGACATTTTACCCACTTCACGTCAAATATGTAGCAGACAGATTTGTGATAGTCTTATCCATGAGACAAATTTGAACCATTGTGGACATGGGAGACATAGCAGTCATTTTCCAAAAGTCGGTTTCATTATATAATGCTAATCCATAATGTTAATCTTCAGAGTTGAAATGATGAGCGTAATAACTCGGTGTTGGACTTACCAGGCTGTCAGTCTTTGTTCGGCTGAACCGTGCGATCTGGAGGGGACCACGGGGAGTCTGTGATCATGAATGTAATATGAATTTACAGGATGTGGTCATGAAGCCTGCGTGTTCAATTAAAAAGAAATCAAACATGTCGTTTTAAGCCTGCATACACGTAGTGGAACATTGATTCATGTACTTTTTAACTGTAGAGCTGATTTCACTGCCTTAATTAATTGATATTTCATCATGTTCTTTCTTTTTTAAAATGAAAGCAATTAAACTCGACTGTCAGAACAGTGCAGTCAAACGCAAATCGATTGTGACAAAACGTCGTTTCCATCAAATCTACCCACATCTGAAGCCGAAATTGATGTCTTTGATTTTTTTTCCCAGGTCAAACCATACTTTCTTTTATCTGCCCTTCCATTTGTTACAAGTATACAAGTATAATAATGTGTACTGCAGATATTTGGGAAACTCCTGTTTTTACAAAGTAAACAGTTTTTTATGCTAATGGTGAGAATTTCAATGAGGCGGTTCTGGTAAACCACAATTCTGTGTCTTGCTCCACCAACAGAGTTTGACTCTTAACATGAAGGAGTTTTCAGATCTACAGCTTCTCTACAGTTGCTGGTGTGCTTTGGCAAGATATAAAGATCTCTTTTAGAATAGATTTAATGAGGAAACAATAATTTATGTGGAGCATATTTAACTGATGTTGATACAGAGAAATCAATGAAAATCAGCATTCCCCCCCCATAAGTTGTGAATCAATTCTCCCCAAAATTCAGTTGTTGTGTTCAGTGTTTTCAATACTTAGTGAAATATATTTGCTAGAATTATCCTACTGATCCTTTTCTTATGTAATGTTTTTATATGAGATTTGAGACAATTTTCATCAAGTCTTTTCAGATTCCTTTGGTTTTATATCCATAAGACTTCCCACTTCAATTCAACCTACTGGTTTTTGGCTGAGTTCCATTGAAGGAGACGTGACGATTATTGTGAAATTCAGTGTGTCTTTAAGGTCATTGTCTTACTGGGAAATCCACTCCAGATTAGTGGTTTAAATGTCAAGGTACTTGGTTCTTGATACACCATCTTACTTTAAGAAAATCCTCACAGGCAGTGGAAGCGAAAACAGATCCAAACCAACATCACATCCTTCTTTTGACAACAGACTGCTGGTGTCCATGACCAAAGAACTCTATGTTTGTCTCGTCTGACCACAGCACTTCACTCCAAACCAGGTACCAGTCCTGTTTAGCAGACTCCAGTTGCTCACATCTGCTGGTAGTCTCCAGCAGAGAAAGTAAACTAAAGTCATCTGCCATTCTCTTTAAATAGACTGCTAATCTCTGCTAAATAGATAACATCTGATTATAGATCCGAAGATTAAATGACCCCAAGATGCAGTCACCTAATTCTTTAACTTTGCCCTTGGCAAACCATCCTCCTCACTATGTGAACTGATCTCGGTTTTTAAGCCACAAGATTGCTGCCTTATTAGTACCTTGTGATATATTTAGCCTTTTTTTTTAAAAAAAAAACAAAAAAACAGCTTTTGGCATGATTGCCTGATTTATGGAGGTGAAAAACCATCTCTCTCTATTTATTTGTCAGTTATTGTTTGCCTTTCCGAGTAAAGGGTTTCAAATATAATACAATGACATATTACGTCATTCAAAAAGCAGGAAACCACAAAAGACTAGGATACAGATGTAACAAAAAGCAAGAAATTAAACCAAATTTAATTTAAGAATCTAAAGAATCTAAACTTTAAGTTTTTACCTCCAACACAGAGGTCCCAACATCTATGCAGTGATACTGGAATAAAGCAGCTTTTCTTATCCTTCCGGTCATAAAACAGTTAAGAGGTTGAGAGGCACTGTTTATGCCACAATGCAGCCCTGAGGGCCCCATGTCCGGCACCCCTTTGTTTTAAGTCAGGACTAACACACCTGATTCCACTGATCAGTTAATCATCAAGCCCTTAATAAGCTCAGTTAACTGTGATAATGAAGAGTTAAAACACAGACGCACAGGACAGGGGCCCCTCAGAACTGGGGTTGAGAACCACTGTCGTATCGCCTCCTGTTATACTGAGGGCGAAACAGTACTTTAGGAGTCGGCAACTTCTTACACTATGCTGAACCATTATTTTCAGGATTATATTGAAAATATCACTTTACTGACTCACTCCAAGAAGTTATTAGCCTGTTTAAGCTCCAGAGATCTTTAATACACAGTGTATTACACAGTAATTACTCTAATTACAAAATTCACAATCATTCCCATATCATAGAACCATTACACACGAGTGATAAGTGGTAACTACTTAATTCATCACCTTCTGTTTATGTCAAATACAAATTGCTGTAATATAGTAGAGATAGATGAAGTACTGCACGCATAAGAATCTCATTAATGCTGTATTAACCGGTCAAGCTATTTCAGCAGCAACTGCAGAGACAATTTACGGGAGCCTGACCCTAATATCACCTTTAATACTACAGCTGACATAATGGGGTCAAAGCTAATGCGGTCTCCTGAAAGATTACATAGGATATAGTTATCAGAATAAAATAAAAATTTATTAAGTGCATCTATATATGGAACAACCAATGAACAGGGGTCAGGGATCAGTTGTCTGTAAGACTTAGGATCTACAGAAATAGGCTACTTAAAGTTTTAATTGTAATGTTAAGTACCATACCATCATTAATGAAATGTATAGTCTTGCTGTCCAGGGAGAGTTGCATACACAGTGTTTTCATCACTGGAACACAGTCAAACTATTGACTCTTTGGCTCAAAATCTTTTGCTGTGATGTCATCTTTTCTCATCATTTTGACACAGATGCCGCGCTGAGGGCAGCCAACTTGTCTCCCTGACAACCTCTGGGAAAGCCAGGGACAGGTGTTTGGACCACATAGACATTTCACATTGTCATCATTTCTTCATTATCATTCCTTCATTGCTATATGCTGCCTTTGGCTGGTGCTGTCAGTATTCTGTTATGTGGAATGCAGCATCAGATAGGTTCATGTAGAATCAGTTACTGATATTTTTTTTAAACTCTGTTTCAGTAATTAGGCATTTACATAGTCTTTTTCCATCTGTTGCATGGAGATTTAAGGAAGTGATCCGGTAGGTGTAAGTACTTGTTTACCACGTTATCCTTGTGCTCTCATAAGGGCTGATTGAAAATCACAGACCTTCCTTTGGTCTGTCAAACTTGTTTTGGGGGGGGGGGGTCGTGTTTCTCATTCTGTCAGACTGACAGACAGTAGGACAAGTCAGAGGGTCGAACAGGCTGCTGACGTCTCTCCGCCTTTCAGGACCTTAGACACACGACACTGGATTCACTGACAGCTCTCTGACACCACAGGGACAGGGAGAGGTGATCAGCCATACCCTACCCCCTCATATACCCCCCCCCCCCACCTCCCTGGCCTCTTTTCCCTTGACTCCTCTTGTCAGTGGGTTTTGACATTTTGGCTGATGGGACTTGTCCATCCCTCCAGGACATTGCCCACCCAAAGCAGTGACATCACCAAAGGAGCTGGATCTCAGTCAGAAGGTGAGGTGGTTCCCCCTTTTTCCTCTCCATGCTGAGAAGTTTTCATAACGAACTAAAGCTCAAGGACTCGTTTGTCAAACGGACAGCTATGCCTATGGGCAGCTTCTCAATGGTGTGCGTAATCCTTTATTAGACCTCCACATGGTCAAAATCTTCAAATGAGTTTTCAGATGGTGATGGAAAAAAAATAACTATAGTACCTCAGAGTCTAACCAAAAAAAAAAAATCAAAGATTCAGCTCCCATTCTCAAAGCTTCAGATATATTCCCCTCTGTTGCCTGTTTTCACTTTCTTACACTGTGAAACCTGGGAACGCATTGAGATTTTAGGCCATTTCCAAGTGGAGTAGTGTATACCTGGATAGTGCATAATACATGTTGATCTGAGTAGTTACGCAGCAGAAACGAGTATACAACAAAATAACTTATTTTCAACTAAAGACACACTGTGACTGGACACATTGGTTTTCTATTCTGAATCTTATCAGGCTTATAGGTATTGTGATCTGGGTGTCAGCCAGTTAATATAAAGCTCTGCTGACGTTGACTTTTCCACCAAATGGAGGCTGTGAGCTACGGCTGGCATTAAGTTTGCCCCCATTACACACAGGGGCTAATTTGAGGCTGAGGTTTGTAATGCATATACAATTAGAAAATGCTTTGCTCGGTGCTTGTCTGAGCTGAGACTGCTTGTCACATTTGTGTTAAATCCATTGATTCATAATATCCTTGCTGAATGAATGTTGTGAACTTACCCAGGCCCTCCTGCGTTTTAGACTGAATTACATCCCACACTCGACATCTCAATTGATCTGTAACTGAATGAATGTTAGGTGTCTGGCAGTGGCTACATGTGCCTAACCTGTAATTTTCTTTATCTAGTAGCTGGATTGCATTCCTTTGCCATTCCCTTTGTGTGTGCATTTGTGTTTGTATTTGTACAGGGAGAAGCATTTACTAATCTATACTTATGACATCACTACCCAAAAAAAGAAAACTGTACTTTTTTTTTTTTCTCTTTTCTGTATCCGGGCAGAAGAATGAAAGTGAAACAGTACAACCATATCAAACACATGAGGGGATTTTTTTCGGGAAGAAAAAAAAAATCTAATTTGGAGACGTTATTTGTAGTCTAGTGAAAGAAGAATTTACCACGGATTTGCTTTGCTGGAGCTCCTGTCCATTCAGATGCTGGTTTCGGCAGGGGGATGTCGGGAGGGTGGAGTGGGTCACATGCTCAACAGAATGCACAGGCACGGCAGCACTGGGACCAGGGTTCTATTAATAGGATCCGTGGCAACCCAGTCACTCATTATTATTGGTTTATTTTGTTCCTCTGGTAGGAACTGAGTCACTCTCTCAGATACAACCTTCTGACACATTTTAATTCAATATGCTGTCACAACGCTGCTCCCCACCAGAGTATCGCACAGGTTTGCTCAAGTCATGGACACTTACCTTTCTTCCTGAGATGACATTACAATCATGCAAAAGCTCAAATTTCAACTCTGGCTCAAGGCAAGTTCTGCAAGGCAACCCCTTCAGAAGGTTTCATTCCTACCTGGTGGTTTAGAATGTGTAAAGTGTTGTTATCTGTTGGTGTTGTTTAAAAATCTGGGTTTGGTATCCATGTTTAGCCGGTTTGGGATAGAGCTTTGTGGTAATTCACTTTTTTTCTCTGTCTCTCCTACTCTCTCGTTTGTCTCCTGTCTCCTCCCAGCTGTGAGAGTAATTAGTACAATGTGGTGGTAATCAACCTATCTGGCTTTTGGTGCCTCACAACGTCTGTCTCTCAGGCCCTGAAAAATGTTTGCTAACAGCATGATTTAGATGATCTTAGAGATTTTCTTCAACCAGACGTGGTGTTAACTGAAACTCTAGACCGGAAAAATGCTGACCAAACTTTCTCCTAATCAGCAGCCTGTCTTGAAAGATGGCAGATAAAGCACAGAATCAAAAATTTACAACTCCATTGTCAGCTGAATGAATTTTATAGAATGTTTATGTCTGGTCCTGAATCCTGATTGGTTGATGCTTTACTCCCATGTACAGACACATCTGTCTGCAGTACCTTACTCTCAAATAACACTGCATTTAGTGAAGTCAGCTGTCAGGCATGCAGTGGAGCTGGACCGAAATGCAAGACACAGTGATGGTGGTAACAAAAAAGGAGGACTTTACTTACAAAAACAGACAAATAAACAGGAACCAAAACCGGATACAAACAGTGTCTTCAAATGAACACAAACAACGATTGACAAATGACAGGTCAAACACAAGGGCTTAAATACAAAAGGAGAACCAAACTGGGGGAACATGATTGGAAGAAATTAACAGGGGTAAAATGAGGTTAATAAATGTAATAAACAGAATCAGGTGAGGGGCGGAGACACACAGAACAGGAGCACAAGACATTTCAAAACAAAAGTCCAGAACAAGGTGCAGGCTGTGACATCAGCTTAACCAAATCCACTGATACCTGAGCAGTCCAGGGTGATAACAACTATTACTGTGTCTGTGTAGTATTTGCACACATTTCACATCAGGCCTTAGACACCTTTAAACTGTTTCTGCATAGCAAACTTTTGCCTTTAAATGTTCAGTTTATAAAATGCAGTTTGCTGTGATCATGTTTGGGTTAAACTTGGTCACGCCACATTAAGACACTCAGAAGAAATGAAATAACAAAATAACAGCCATGTCATTTGTCTGATGACTTCTCTTAATTTGTGTTTAAAACTGTTTCATCACATTAATTTCAGAGAACAGTTACTCCGGTAAATGTTTCAGGATTTTCATTTATTTATTTACTTATTTTAATGGCTCTTTAATGTAATAGCATTGGGAATGTATTTAAATGAATTTAAGTTTTACCCATTTGTCTCCATTATTATTTTATAGACAATATTACAATGAATCCTTGAAAAGCATCTCTTAGAAGTTATCGCGTGAGAGGAAGGTGACCTGTCTTCTTGCAGTGTTGTGTATGTGTAATGAGTATAATAAAGCAAAGTGGTAGAAGGGTCCTTTTATAGAGCCCATACATACATTTATAGAGTATGTATAGATATGCACACTATTTATTGCAGTTCATAAAGTAGGTATGAGAGGGTCGATATGTTCACATTAAATTAAAGTTCGGTTTTACAACCAGTCTGAATGTACTCAATCCAAATGGGATCTAAGCCAACATGCTGGTCCCATTCAAAAGCTTACCCTTGTGTTGTTTCTCTCTGCAGTTCACCATCTCACTACGAAAAATACACCATGACAATGGCCTTTCTTTCAGCTATTGAGACTGGCTAAAACTGAGTAAGCGACACTAATGTTGTTAGTGAGTATATAAAAAGATGATTATCCACTAATAAGTTCTTCAAAGGCCTCCATCTCTACTTAAAAGTCTGCCAACCATGTAAAATTATCTGCAGCTTTGTCCAGAATGAACCCAGAGAGGTAAATAAACTGAAAATGCTGTTAGATCAGGTGGGCTTCTTCAGGCCTTTCGTTGATGGCAGGAGGTGTCATCAATGTGGAATTATTCAGTTTGTGAGGAAAACACCATGTCTCATTCATCATTTCTGAAAAATTATGGAACGGTTCCATTACATTCTATGGACTGTATGTCACCGAGAGGAGTGAGTCAGCTTGGTTGAAAAAGAAAAAAAAAGACATTTTGTGAGGGATGTTTTAATTTGAGATCAAACTGCTGTTACAGCTCTCTCTCTCTCTGTATCACACTGTGTTGGTGCACAGCTGTGAGGCAGTTAATCAGCTGTATTGGTGGAGAGGTTAAGGACAGACAACTTCTGAGTAAAGGACAGACATAAAACCATTACTCAGTATAATAAAGAAATTTCAACCAGACCAGACTTACCACTCCTACTTTTGGACTGCAATTCCTTTGCAGTCCAAAAGACATTTTTTCTGGACAAGAAGATGATGATTTCAATTTTTAATCACATATCTCACCAGTCCTCTTTATTTAAAAGTTGTTGAGCATTGGCATGAGGGTTGAAATTTCAAAATGATCATCGATAAAGACAACCAACTCAGTCTAACATCACTACTTTTCAGATCTCAGATAAAACAATTTTGTACGTGACCACCGATACTGTTCATCGGTGCTCATTTTACCTAACAACTAGCTGACTGATTCACTGTTTGATGATGGTGAGTGAAGCAGGTGTAAGCCATTTGTGTGGGGTCTCCTGTTTCAGATCTTCCAGATTGTGAGTGAGCATGGGCAGGTATTGACGAGCCTGCTCTGAGCAGGTGTAGCGGAGGTGCTGGCAGTCTCCTTTAGCCTGAGCACACTGATTCATTGCCACACTGATGATTTGTGGCAGAGTAGTTAACTCACAGTGCAATATTCCCTTCGTTTTCTGATGATTTTGTTTTGGGCTGAGACAGAGAAAGATGGTGATGAAGTTTTCTCATGCCAGAACTACATGACACCAGGATCCAAAGACTTTTATGGAGGCTGAGAATTACTCAGTTCTCAATCATTCATGTAACACTAGGGATTCTGATAAAGACGACCAGAGCCATAGAACTGAGCTGTGACAAAGAGACCCAAACCTGAATGGGTTTTGTGAAAACTGGAGATCCAATGTGTCAAAGGGCTTAACCTATATCAAAGATAGCCTACAAAGAAGTCAGTGGAACACAGCTTGTAAATTCAAGTGTTTTTTTTTTCAGTATTACCTTATTTCTTCTAACTTCTGACATCATACAAATCATACATGAGCCATTGGGCTTTCAGCACAGATTCTCTCTTGTATCTGTACTCATGTTCAGCTCCTTTCCTTTCCACAGGCATTCAGAAGTATTAGGATATGAAAACCATGTCAATCCTAAGTGGAGATTCAATTCTACATCTACTACTGTCTTGAGCTATCTCAGCATTTTCCACACACAATTTCTCTGTAATGACTAAAAAGAAGAACAAACAAACAACAACAACAATACCCCCCCCCCCCCCCCCAAAAAAAAAAAGCCCCCAAGAAAAACAGCAAAGAAAGGTGGGATGAGTGAGAGAGAGGAGAAGCTTCTGGGTCAATAGCAGAGAGATAAGAGACTATTAATAGCACTGAGAGGAAATTGAAATTGATTATGAGCTGTGGAGTCTCTGTTTTCAGCCAAGACTAAGAGCAAGGCCTTTCCCTCATTAATTACATGCGCCTTTCTGCCCTTAGGCCCTGCGGCTATGAGAGCACAGCCTCCTGCCTGTCCACAACACATGCACCTCACACTGGACAATAAAGTATACCATTTTGTCTTGGTTATCAAGATATCTACTCTAGGTTCTGAATGAATGAATAAATAAATAAATAAATACATAAATAAATAAAGTTCCATCTCCAAAGCATTAGAGGCCAGATTGAGCACTGACTCAGGCAAGTGAATCCAGAAGATGAAAAATGAAAGGAAACAGAGCTAATTATAAAATAGCTATTTTGCCAAATGACGCAAACATAGATTGCCATGGAGCAAGACAAAACTTTAAGACTTGACTGAGTCATGAGCAGACATACCGCACATGATGTATATAAGAGCCTCCAAAGCTTTCATTCAGAAATAAACAAACAGAACGCTTACAATGAGCATCATTGATCGGTTTACGGTGAGGTAGATGGACCGGACTGGGTCTGTTATTTAAGAGCGGGACAAGACCATACCAGTTCATACAACAGTATCTGATCCTTCCAACACAAAGTAAAGGAGATTTGTTCACCAGACTGAGGAGACAAAACCGGTCCTCTGATCTTAACACAGTGTCTCTCCGGCTTCTAAAGATATCTCTAGGAGATGAGTTAAAATTTGACATATAAAGGCTCTTTCGTTCTCTTGGATGACAGGGAAGAGGAAGCACAGAGGAATTGTTAAAGAAAATGTCAGTGAATTTGAGTCACGGAGAAATGCCACAATTCTGTGACATCTCTGCATTATGTGATACGTCTGTATACCTGCCACTCTTGTTGTTTGCGATCTGAATAACTTCAAAAACGCTCAACTCCCCATCTTTTCTAGCATTCACTAAATTTTACTGGTGAGATAGCAGTGCTGCTGGCCACATCCTGGTTTTGCATTAGTTGCTTTAATGGGGGAGACACCTGTTCTGAAGAGTGACTCAAGGTGGACGGGCTGGCCTTAAACTAAGGCGGGGACAGGGTTTAACTGAACAATTACTGCCCTCCCACCTCTCAGCATTTCACAGCTCAGTGCTTGACTCATCCTTACCGCTGGCTGTTTCATTCTTTCACTCTTCATCTCGCACCAAAACCCTCTTTATCACGACCTGTCTGACACAGCAAAACACCACGCCTATACTTTCCTCCTGTTCTTTAGACATTTTTAAGCATTTATCTTCCGCAAAAGGTCATGTATTTCACAGTGAGAAGATTTTAATCTATTGGCTTTTCGATTTTTCCTCCCAAACAAATGAAGATTGTCACAGTGGAGTTTAGAGGGGGGAACTGTTATCATATTTGTCTTGTATGTGTCCACCTAAGTTTTCCGTGACCTTGTGGGCCACTCAGTTTTTAACCCTGAAATTTTTCTTTTGCTCCGTTCACTCTTCCTGTTGGTTCACATTTGGACCAGTCTGGTGCACTGCAGTTCAGTCATGTTTTGTCCAGTCCAATGCATCATTGTATCAATGTGCATCAATGTGTCCCTCAGAGACCTGTGTGACGTAAATAAAAGAAACAGAAAGTTGAAACTCACCAGGTGGGTGAGTCCGAGCTGAATGAGGGCTTGTCTTTCTCTTCTGTTCTCTCTCTCATTCACTCGCTTCTTGCCTTGTCTGCATATTCTAAGTGCATGTCCCTGTAGCAGTGTGCCAGCTCCAGAAAAGAAGCCTTCGGCCTACTCATCATTCTGTTTGACTCTGAAGCACAAGATCACCACTTAAGGCGATTGCCGAGTTTGTGCAGACTGAAGCAAATTTCATTTCAAGCCGCCGGGTTTTAATGCATGTAAGGCGGCAATCTGTTTCAGTTCTTCCACTGGTCTATAAGCACAAAAGAAAAAAGAAAAAACAAAAACAAAAAGAAAAACAATTACAAATCAAACACAAGGACAAAAAAATTGTGTTTTGGCAGTTGTGTAAGAAGAGAAGAATATGATTAATCTACAATTTTGAGCTCCCAATACTGATAACTGCTTTGTCTGCTTAAATCCTTCAGTCACAGGTTATTAATTACATGTGAGTCAGAGGAGGAAGTGTGCAGCATACAAACAGTCAATAAAGGATAGGACATGGACATCCTTCCAGCACTTAGTTATGTAGGTCAAAACCAATCATTCCCTTTTTTTTCCCTTTATACCTTTATTCTTGTGGATTTTCGGACTTGGAAGTCATCAGCCACTGACATAAACAGACATTACTAATAACAGGTCATTAATCTATTTACTGTTTATCTCTGTTTCTTCTCATGCATATTCTTCATCATTTCTCTCTGGATGAAAAAAAACAAAACAAACAAACAAACAAAAAACAAATAAACTGAGAGCTTGAATTGCTCTGAAGGATTAAAGGAGGGGGAGAGTGTTGTTTAACGTCTGCTTTATGTGTGCAGGTGCAACCCATCAGAGTGAATTCATCCAGGAGAACACAGTAAGTGTGTGAGGCGTATGCCAAGCGGGTCTGATTCTCAGCTCTCTCAGTAGGTCTGGGGCCTGGAGCCCACACACTCTCAGGCCCATGCACTAGCACTGTGCTACTAACATGTAATTAATGAAGGAAAAGATTCTCAGCTCTCTCAGTGGGTCTGGGGGCTGGAGCCCACACATTCTCAGCCCCATGTGTAACGGTAACCAGCAAGTACTGTGCTGTGCAGTAAGTAAACCTCACTCCCCAACACCTCAAGAGGCATGTTAGCGACCAAGGCTGAGACCCATGGGTTTTAGCCTCCTTGCTAGTGCACCCAACTCCCATGCCCGAGGTTGCGTGATCGAGTCCAGTGCGGGACTGTGTTTGTCTGTTAGAACAACGCAGGTTAGACTGGTGACCCGGATGGGAGTGGGGTTTAGGGGAGTGAGTGTAATGGTAGCCAACAAGTACGGGACTTTGCAGTAAGTAAACCTCACTCCCCGACACCTCAGCAGGGGTGCTAGTGACCAAGGCTTGGGTTTTGCCTCCTTGCGAGCACGCCTGACTCCCATACTGAAGGTTGCGTGTTCAAGTCCAGTGCAGGACTGTGTTTGTCAGCACAACACAGGTTACACATGCACATGCACTGTGCTAATAACACAGCACATGATTTACGACCAGAGGTTGGTAGAGTAAGCTAAAACTCTACTCAAGTAAAAGTATTGTTACTTTATAATAATCATGACCCAAGTAAAAGTAAAAGTACTCATCAAAATAACGACTTGAGTATGAGTAAAAAAGTGTCTCATAAAATAACTATTCAAGTGAGTAACTTCATAGGAAGATTTATTACATGTATAATGTATTGCATTCAAATGTATCAGAATATCTTCTGCAGTACAATCTCCTGGATCAGAATCAATCTGGATTCAAAGCCGGCCACTCCACTGAGACGGCCCACCTTGCTGTCACGGAGGAGCTCCACTTGGCCAGAGCGAAGTCTCTCAGCTCTGTCCTTATACTCCTAGACCTCTCTGCAGCATTTGACACGGTCAACCACCAGATCCTCCTCTCATCCCTTGCTGGACTGGGCTTCGCAGGTTCTGCACTCACATGGTTCAAGTCCTATCTGTCTGACCGTTCCTACCAGGTGTCTTGGAGGGAATCAGTCTCCTCCACCCACCCTTTCCACACAGGAGTCCTACAAGGTTCTGTACTTGGTCCACTCCTCTTCTCTCTCTACACCAGATCACTCAGTCAAGTTATCTCCGCCCATGGTCTCGCTTACCACTGCTAAGGCCGCTCCAGCTCGTGCAGAACGCCACTGCACGCCTGGTATTCAACCTCCCTAAGCACTCTCATGTCACTCCACTGCTTACTGCGCTCCACTGGCTTCCGGTAGCTGCCCGCATCCAGTTCAAGTCACTGGTGCTGGCCTACCAGGCCACAAGAGGCTCCGCCCCATCATACCTTCAGTCCCTTATAACTCTGTATACCCCTACTACGACCCTCTGCTCTATGACCTCTGGACAATAATGTACATGTAATAGGAAATATAAAAAATAACATATGAAATATACAAAGTGGATATGATCAACAACATCTGACCGACTGGATTACGGAGAATTCATTACCCTCCATAAGTCCTTACTTATTTTTATATTTTCTTGTATTCTCACTTATTAACTCATTTTCTAGCCGAATGAGATTGTCGTGCCTGATTTTGGGTGCTCCAGTGACGTAAAAGCACAATGTCATAATGCAAATCGATTAGTGTCATAAACTATTCTTGCTGCGCATGCGTTTTTGCGGACTGGATTTCCAGACCTTTGTACTTCTGCTGCAAATCAGGTAGTGCCCAACATTCGGCAGCAACAGCATAAAGCAACCAGAAAAGAGGGTCTCTTTGCTGTTGTTTATTTGGGGACGTAAGAATATGAAATGGAGAGTGTTGCTACTACTCCGTCACAAGAGACAGAGACCAGAGGATGCAGGTGGAGAGCATACTGAAAGTTTGGTGCAACGTTCAAAACCTCTTTCCTGTCGTTGA
The DNA here is from genome assembly GCF_902362185.1 of Chanos chanos. Classification (NCBI taxonomy): domain Eukaryota; kingdom Metazoa; phylum Chordata; class Actinopteri; order Gonorynchiformes; family Chanidae; genus Chanos; species Chanos chanos. Next base: position 32,038,188 of record NC_044498.1, on the reverse strand, counting down.
AATGAGTGCTGTAGCAACTCTTCTCTGTTTTATGTGAAGCTCAGTTAGCTAATGCTAGCTCCCTCTGTGCTCTCTCTCTACCAAATAATGCTACTGTGTTAACAGTGTGTGTAAGTACTGTATACCAGTGGAGGGATGTGGTTTATTTAAACCAGTGAACCGAGCAAAGTCATATATAAATGTGTATCAAAGCAGTTGACGTAGAGACTGTGCGCGTGTGAATGAAAATAATTTAATAACTTACACTAAAGTGGCGGGAAGTGTGTAGTCTAATGTAACAGAGTCTAAGTACATATGAAATCATAAGTGTACTCCAGTAAGAGTGAGGTATTGTGCATTAAAATTACTCCTATAAGTACAATTTATTGGAAAAATAACTTAAGTACATGTAACATAACGTGTTACTACTCAACTCACCTCTAAACTAAGGTTTCTCAGTTCAGAACACAACAATGAGAATGTGATTATCAATGTCATATAAATGTGTTTTTTTTTCCTGTTTTCTTTTCTTTTCTTTTTTTTTTGTCCTGGATCTGTGTATAAGTTGGGGATATGAGCATGGGGTAACCAGCTGTGCCTGCTTGTTCATTTAGCCTGCTGCTTCAGCATTGACTGGGGTTTGGGATTGTGTTCCACACCTTTGGGGGCTGTTCTAACAAACTCTACGTGAGTCTCACAAATTTACAGAACTTTTGCCGATGTTTCACACAAGGTTTAGCCATATTTACACATACAGACATCCACACAGACACACACAGACACTCTCTCTCTCTCTCTCTCTCTCTCTCTCTTTCCCTCTCTCTCACACACACACACACACATACTAAATCCGTCCTTTTCTCACAGTTGCATTCCTTTAAGTACAGACACATACCAATACACATTCACATGCATATGCTTACAAGTGGCAGTAATAAACTATTAGCGCTAGAGTCAATATGAAAACATGCCAGGTCAAACCAAGGACAATGGCCCTGGGAGCCAAGACTTGAGAACTCATTATGCTTACAAAGGAACACATTAAACGACAACCCCACCCAGGACTGTGTACAACTATACAACATATCTTACAGCAGGCTTACAGCATATCTTGTAGCTGTAAGACCACAACAGCCCTTGTCCTGCTAGAGCATTCTTGTTCTTGTTGCATCATGTGCTTTATTAGCATCTGTGTAAACCTCCATCTGAGCAGCCACCCTGGGAAACTTGTTGTATACATTGTTGTGTAACGTGTACTGCTTTTTAAGGCTCCTAATTTAAGAATGGGTGTTGCTGTGTTCCCTCATCATTTCGTCAGGGCAGCACCAGTTTCTAGCCAAGTCACCATACCAACACGCAGGTCAACAAACAAATGGTGTCTGGGTAAAACAGCAGTTGGATGTGTAGCAGTGGTCATAGTAGTAGTTTTAGGTTTAATACACAGGGTCTCTGTATTTCAATGTGCCTTCTCTTCATTCCCAATATCATATAAATTATATATAGGTATTTTGCATTGTCTGTGTGTGTGTGTGCGTGCGTGTGTGTGTCTGCAAACTCCATTATCCATTTGGTTTATCTCAGAAATAAAAAAGCCATTCTGCAATGATTCGGTGTGGTGAGAGAGTGGACTCATTTGTCTAAACAGGAGTGAGAGACTGCCTGAGCATTCTTACCCAGAGTGCCATATGAAATACTGAATTTAGTCACTATTACTTCACAAGTGAAAGGCAGCTCTTTGAATCTGACCAAAGTTTAAAACAATCCTTGTCTACGAATGCATCTTTTTAAAATTTCCACAAAAGAATTGTGAATGGGTTTTCAGTATGAGTTTACTTGGGTAATGAGGCAATTAATTCAAACATAATGCTTTTCTCATGAATGGGCCAATTTCTTTTATTGCTAATGATCTCAGCAGTACACAGAACTGCTTTTAGCACAGTACAGGGAAATACGACCTTTTTTTTTTCTTTTTTCTTTTTCCTCTATTAGTAATACAGAACTCCATCCGTACTGCAGTGCCACTTTGATAAGCTTTCCCCCCTCTGTGCTGTTCCCACTGGCCTCTGGGTTAGTCTGTCTGCAGCCTGAATGATGCTGTGTGTTGGACTATGACCGATCACTCTCTTTACCTTCAGCAGGTTATGACACTCCTTGTTCCTGTATGGAAAACACATAACAGTTGCCATTGGACAAAGACGTAATGGGAGAGCCTGTGATTGTTGGTTTGTGTGTGTGTGGGGGTATATGAATGGAGAGGAGTAGGAACGGTGCTCTAGATGTCAACCGTTTATCCCAAAGTTCTCATTGCATTGGCCCCTAAGTCTTTGATATGCACTGGTTAATGACACAGTCTGCCTCCATCTGTTCAATTGGGTGGGCCTCTTGAGGAAGAGCTTGATTATGTTACCAAATGATTATGAGTATTTGGGTTAATGTACCCAATCAAGAGACTTTTCACTGACTTAATGTCCCACCCAGAGGGCCGTTTCTGACTCTCCATACAATATTCTCAAAAGACAGAAAAATGAGAAATGAACACACACATACATAAAACAAAACTATGTGACTCTTCCAATTACAATAGCTTGTTTTGTTTCGGTTAAAACAAGATATTTATATATTCATTCTCAGTTATACACTGCAACCAGCTCTCCTCTGTACTGTGCCCCATTGACGTTTAGAGGAGACCATATCTGTTCTATGAATGAATGGAATGGAACATTTCCAACCATTTAGCATTCATTTAGAGGTTGTACGTGGGTGACGGTTCACATTATTTCTGACCTTATGGCCAATGTAATGGATGTGAATATCATGATTAGTTTGATGTCTAACCTTAAAAAATAACCTTGAGTTTAACACTGGAGCTCTAACTATTAGTATTGAACAAAGGTTATTAACCAATATAATGGGACTGCTGTATGTGGTCCACTGATTCAGTAAGTGAGATGAGACAACACAGAGAAAAACAACCCTGCACTGCAATGCAATGACAGACTACTCTAATGTTAAACCATTTCTCTCTTCCAGCATGTGTAATTAATCTCAAAAGATACCTCCTGTTTAGGAGCAGAAATCTGAAACATCTTGTGTAGCATGAAAAGCTTATATAACATGCTTCAACACAGAAATACCTCTTTCTTTTATGGCTGTATTGAATTTCAGAGTGGTCTGTTAAAACAGCAAAAGCACAGGAAAAAAGAGCTCTCGGACTCCATGCTAAGAGCATGTGGAACTGGGTATTCGCAAATATACATACTTATAACTAAATAATTTAAGAAATTGCGAAGCCAAGCTCTTTCCTGGAACAACGAGGAGTAGCTTTCCGTGATGCACAGACTGAGTCCAGATTTAGACAAACCAATGGAGACAGCAATAAAGGAGTTGCAGGTCCTGTAGCTTTTAGATGTGCCTAATAAGCTCTTCGCAACAGATGACCATCCCCTATGCATTCCTGTTAATGACTCAGTAAAAAAGAAGCCTGGTAAAAAAAAAAAAAAAAAAATCACAGAATTCCACATCAGAAACTGAAACTCATGCTAAGCATAAAAGTGTCTTCAGGATTGCAGGCAAAGCAGCTGTTCTATAACCAGGCTATGTGATGTAATTGTGGCTTGATACCTGCAGCTTGGCCTGTGAATTACACCTGACTTTGAAAACTCTCCATCATTTTGGTATCTTAGCCCTGCTTGGGGTCTGAGGGCTGGGAGAGTGCCTGAGAGAACAAAATAGATTCAGAATCTATATTTACATGAATGAACCTGGAGACACTTCATTAAATTAAAAGTGAAATTATCACAAAATTTAAAAGCCAGCTTGAGCTCAAAGCTTTCCATAAATACTTTGCAAAGAACTCTGAAGTGGTTTGATTCAAATCTAAAGTGAGTAGTGTAATACCTGGGGTTTTAGCTAAATTACTATGTTGGCATCCTTGACAATGAACCCTGAAATGGAGGTAGCGCAGTAAAAAAAAATGGAAAGTCTGGATAATTGCCTGAGATTAAATATTCATCAGCAAAAATGATCAATGCTAGTTTTAGTGTTCACATTAGAGGATGTGATGCATTGAACGCTTTGGAATGAATGCTTTGGCACATATTGGTTAGGTCTTCATCCATTTGAGTCTTTGGGTGGTTCCAATCATTAAAAGTGTCTCAGCTATACACAAGAGTAAAAACGGCATTGTCTATCTGCAGCATGTCTTTTAAATTGAAAATGAGTTCACATTCACATTTAGTCACATTCTTTAAGTGTTATGAAAGTGAAGGAGTATCTGATTTTATTACAGAACCGTAGAATCTTTGTAAAACATTTATTTGTCTCGCTGTCATTTAGTGTGTGAGGGTGACTGTTACTCAACATCAAAACTTTTAATCTATCATGAGTTACAACAGAGAACAGGCCAAGTTATTCATATTTAGGTGGCGACTGTTTTGTCAGTCAGGTTTTGACAGCTCCTCCAATGTTTCTATTCAGAGGTGCACCATGACTAACCAAAAACATGTTGTATTGCGCCCAATTAGGCTTGCCCATAGAACAAACAAACAAACAAACAAGCAAAAATCAAATCAAAACAAAACAAAACACTTAGCTAGAGCCAAGTGGACATTCAAGACTCAGTCCTACTTGTTGTGTTATTTAATAACAGAAGAAGAAACATGACATGTTTCAGATACACTCATTCAATGTAGAGATAGACCATTTAGATATCTCTCTATGTTTAGGGTAGATGCCTATGTAAATAACTGTAATGACATGCATCTTTGCACAATGTGGCTACTGCGCATGGTTATGGCAGAAGGATAATGGTGGTTTGCTTGGATGATTTCCTTAATGAGGATTAGCCAGTTTCTTGCCAGGTGCACAGCTGGTTGAACATAAGACATTTTCTACAGAGTCACAGCAGCCTGATGAAGAATCCATACGATCTGCCCAAGCCCACACATCACCAGTGTTTGTCTATGGGATACAATAACTTGGGGGTAATCACCACTTTTGGAGAACATAGTAGAGGGCTTCATTAAACACAAACTCTAATCATCCAGGCCTTTTTACTTGCATGAGAGAAAAAAACGGATGCTAAATACAGTTAACCACTATAATTCTGCACTCAAATGTGATTTGCCATTTCAGACTGTTAAGTCTTCGTGAAAGAGTTGATGCTCATGACAACAAAGAGTTTGAGGTCTTCTTCTTCATAACTGAGGACTCTTTGCATTGGTCCTTTGATGTTTTAGTATGTGATTTAAATATAACACAACTGTGAGTGTACAGAGAAAGCATAGATGACATTGTGTCTCAGACCAAAATTGCAGGTTGGAGTGAGAAAAGATTCACAAAAATTGTCAAGCATGCTGTTGCTCATGACTGCAATGCTTTAAGCATCATTGAACTCATGGGGTTAACCTCTGTCTCCTCTAAATAAACACCATTTCCTTCCAGGTGGACTACACGAAAAGATACATTACAAACAAAACAAAACAACACCATCTATATATGTATATATACCGTCAATTCTCAAATAATGGCTGGGGCCTTTATTTACCTCAACTGAAAGAACTTGGCCTTTATTTGAGACAGGCTATTATTAGAGACAGGCCATTGTTTATGATTTGTCCTTTTTTAGTAATGTATTTTAGTAATGCATCGACACTTCTTGTTTGTACTCGTACTGGGCCGATACAGCATTGTAAATGCTCACACATGTTATCGGCCTCATAATTTAATGCTTGTAATTACGAGTACACTGGCGTATAATGATGTAGCCTGTAAACTTGCTGCAAAACTAACAGTATTGCAATCAAACTGGGAATCATGCTAGCTACTTGGAATTTCTTTAAACTTGAAAACAAAGAAAGTAAACCTGCTAATTGCAATAATTGTAACACAACCATTTCAAGGGGAGGCACAAATACAAGGGACTACAACACAAGCAATTTGATAAAACATTTAAAGAATCATCATCCTAGAGTACTGGAGAAGCAACTGAGCCTGATTTCCTCCTTCGGCTTCCGCAGCTCAGAAATTTCTATCAGTGCCATGCACTACTGTTGAGAGCAAATGACAGCACAGCTTCTCAAGTTGTTAATGAGAGAAGAAACTGACTTACATGTGAGAGACTGGAAATGTTTCTCTTTATTAAGAAAAACCCTCCCCTTATGTTTACTCAGCCAAGCTAGATGAACTATGTTTGTTGTCAGTTAGCCAGGCTGTTCGTAGCTGGCCACTGGCCTCGAAGGGAGGGCACTTAAACGTTTGAATTTACCACGTGAGCCTTCCTGTAATTTAGGCTATGTTTTTTTTTTTTTTTTAATTTTACTGTATTTATTTATTTATTTTTTACCCGCCCTGTATTTGGATCCGGCCTTTATTTGCCCAAACAGAGGGCACCCCTGGCTATAATTTGAAGCCCCGCCATTATTTGTCTTTTCCAGCTAGATGAAACCTATTGGTCAAATAAAAATTCAGTGCAATTTGGCATTTACACTAATTTGGCATGGGTATGAATAATTTTGGGCTTAACTGTATGTCTGTATGTGTGTGTGTGTGTGTGTGTGTGTTTGCATGTGTATATATATGTATATACGTATAGATAGATAGATAAAGGTAAATCGCTTTCTTGTATTGCTTCTGGGAGGAGACAGTTTGTGATACTTCTTCATTTGAATGTTGCATCTACGACGTGGGGTGCTCAGCTGTTTCAGTCACACTGCTCAGTAACTGAGTGTAAGACACCCCGAGAGCCTCCAGTGTCCGTTTTAAACTGTGAAATGATGATGTAGAGCAGGGAGTGGAGCTTATCCTGGAGGATACTCGCATGAGTGAGGAGCTTCTCTCCTCAGTCATAAATAAAGAAGGTGCATTGAGTTCTAATGGAGAGCTGTGAGACCTGCACAATGCCATGGCGAAAAATGTCCAGAGGAGAAACACTAATGGGGGAGGGGTGTATTACAGTACTGTTACACTGACAGGGTATTACAGTACTATTACATTGCTGCATGGATGGCTGAAAAAACCCAAAGGTCTCCCTCAGCACTGGAATGAACTCTGCTGGACTGTGATTGAGAATTGTGTTTTGAAACCTGACGTGGGGATAGTGTACAGACCCAGAGAGCCAGAGGGTGGTATGCCACAGATTGAAAAAGTGGTGTGGATGATATATCCAACGCTTTGACCGGAACTTCCAACTAATTCACAGTGTGTTGAATTCAAATTAATCCAGAACACACTGTTTTTAGGCATGACAAGAGAGAGTGCTCCGTGAGAAACATTCATGCCTAATTGGCATTAACATTTAGGCAAGTATTTTGTTTGCTTTTATCTTTGTTTTGCCAATCGGTCCAGTAAGTCATAAAAATAGAATGGATATTATGGCAGTGAAGTTGTTTTCAGTGATCCTGTTAACTGCCCGTCAACATGAGAATGCACTGGCTAAAGGTCTTGACATGATGATACCTTATTTCCCAGTGTGGTTTGAGATCTGAAATGAGAAGATATATCTATGGTGTATAGCAGGGATGTCCAGTCAGCATGAGTATTTCCGGGCACCAGCTGTGAAATTTCACTGTAAAAATACCATTGGGATGATATATAGGACTTGCCTTGACATTCAGCTAGGATAAACATCAATGAAAAATTGTGTATTCAAAAATTCAAACGTTGGATTTCATATAAAAATAGACTCCGCAGATGATGTATTGTAGCTTAAATGATGTGAAACTATGTTTCATCCAATTGCAAGTGCAGATAGCTATTAGAATGCATGAAAAATGCTTGCAATGTTAACCCAATGGGAACACTGTCTGCAAAATTGTCATGAAGGAATTCACTTTGTGTGGCAATCATTTCCAGGGAAAATCCTGTGCGTTGGTTCTCCAAAACTGCAGATACTACAGTGTTACCCAGGAAATCAAACTATGTCAGTGTAACCAGGACAACCAGGAACAAAGAGTGGCTTGACAGTGAAATTGGTTTGTAGCACAGTTTGTTTTAATGTTGAGAGGCCAGGACCTGTGCATGCAGAACAGTCTGGTGGGTAGAAAAGTCAGACACTGTGAAAGCTCCCTGTTTGCAATGCTTACCATGTATTCAGCAGTAAAATGCAGGAGCAAACCCCAGTCATGTTACAGTATAGTGGATAACAAATTCCCTAACACATGGACAATCTGAGACCTTATTTGCTCTCTTAATGAACTAGCATGGTTATGTTTGCCCCTTGTGATCTCTGTAGTAGTTTTCCGTGGCAAAGTATAAATTTTAATCCTTTGTGGTGAAGCTTAACCTGGCCAGATAAACAAGATAAACAGTTGGACAATATGAGATGCTATCAATCAATAGCCTTGAAGGGCTGCTGACTGAAGTTCATTCATCATTTCTCCAGCTAATATTCATTTCATTCATACATCAGGGGTATTGTGAAGAGGATGTGGAACTGACACTCCAAAGAACATTCCAGAGTTACTTGAAGAAGGAGAAAGAAGTAGGGGAGGAAGGGAGTGGAATGTGTGATGAAATTACTCCATGACATTTAAACAGAGCTCTGAGAGACTGTTTTGGCAGTGGTGTGACTATGGTCGTGAGAACTGACACACTTTGATAATTAGTCAGGTTTGTTGCCCATTCCTCCTAATCTGCCTATTCAGTATTCGGCTTTGAAATAAGAAAATATTTCTTATTATTGGTGTTTGTCAGTTCAGGCTGGTTTGACAGTGCATTTTTCCCTACTGCCTAGTTCTAATGACAGAACCTTGTCTATTCTGCTGAATACATTTAGTTGAAATGTTCCAAAGTTTAAAGAGAAAGCAGCATACACTGTGCATTATTTAGCATGTGAATGATTTGGATGATGTGATCACCTTCCTTGAGTATGTGTCTGACATACGCTCACTGACACCCATGAATGATCAATGTCATCTGGAGGTCAAGAAGAGGGCACCCCACAGTAAAAAGGAAAAATGTCAAACACTTTGACAATGTAATATTCTTAAGTAAACCATCACCTATTTCCTGTAAAATCTGACAGAACCCTATCTTGCTGTATACTACGTAAAAGCAGATTCTTTCACACACCTAATTCAACTTATCTGCTCATTATCTAGTCCTTGGTGTCTTCAACTAGGTAGTATACTAGTGCTTGGCATTAGCTTAGCTATATTCAGCAGTATAGTTTGTGCCCAGCACTGGACTTACACTGGCTTAAATGACCACAAAAGAGATGTGGAGTTGAGTTTAGTTGAGTCACACAATACTGTGTTAGTTGGTTTACATGTCTTTGACAAACAGTGGTAAAGAGCATAGCTGGTAATTGTTTCAATAATAATAAAAAAAACTGCTTGAGAATTAGCTATGCACACAATAACTGTAAAACAGCTTTCTGCCTTTCCATAATTCAAACAGCAACTCTGCTGATTAGCATATTGTGAGGATGATGGATAACTCTGTGTGTGTGTGTGTGTGTGTGTGTGTGTGTGTTTATGCGTATGTGTGTGTGGCTATCTATAATGATACTGGTTTGGATTGGGGTGGAGGGGAACTGGATGTTCAGATGGATTTCCTGGACTTTTTTTTTCAGCATGGGATGTCTGTTTGAGCCTCCAGGGCATCATGCTCAGTTCTTATGTCCTGACACCCGTGTGTCTATGGGCAGCTGCCCTGTGGCTCTAACATGCCGTTAAAAAGTACTGAACTGAATAAAGTGTCTTGTGTGGTGAAAAGTCACCACAAAGGTCTCCCTGATGGATGCAAATTTTGGTCAGAGTGCTTACAGATCCACAGCTGGAGCTGAAAGGGCAGCTGAAGGGCGGGTAGAACTTTGGGCAGATCCCCTCTGAATGAGTCACTGGGCTTGCCCATTTCCACATGGCTCTACCAGCCCCTTTATTAATACGACTGCTCAAATGCCATTGAATGTTCTTTGGTGACCTTCTGCTGACCTCTCCGAGGTCTTGGCTCTCCTGCTGGCAGCTTTGCCGCTGTATTCCGGAACAGACGGTTCCGTGCTCTCTTTAATGTATTGGTGTGCTGCGCTGGAGCAGAGCCCCACAGAGAAAACAAGTGACATTTTCAGAAGGTAAACGTTACCCCAGCGTCTAAGTGGAAGCATCAGTACCGCTGAAAACACTGGATGTAAATAAGATGCCCACATTGGCTGGAACAAGCTGACAGATCAAAGCAAACAGACTGTTAGGGGGAGGAGAGACCTTTGCTTGTGGTAAGTCTTCATTGATTTTCCACGGTTTGGGTCTGATATGCCAGCCCTCTCTTAAAGGCTGTGGGAAGGATGATGGTCAGATCAGAAGCAGCTAGTGTCGAACACAAAGAAATGATGATGTCACTCAGCGTGAGTCACAGCTTCGTAATGAAGATCCCAGAGCTGAAAGCAACAAAAGCAAACGATCCTTTGTGACAGCTCATTAACAGAGAATTTATCTTTTGTGAATTTACTGTCTGCTGAAAATGAATCTTTATCAAGTGAAGATGGATGATGGCTGGTATATTCCAGGGAGGTTTGTGAGTTTTGTAACAGAGCAGGGAGCAATGATTACATCTGAGATGAAACACCCAGAGACGCATTCAAAAGATCTAAGCACACAACTAATCTCATTTTGGAATGCTTTTGTTCTCTGAGTAATATCATATTAGAAATGGGTTTTTTTTCACTGTTTCTGTAAGTCTGCATAACTGATTTACCATATTATCATGGTTTCCAAGGGATTGAGCCATTTCTATGGAGAAAGGCTTACATGTTTACAAACTGAGATGTGTTCTTAAAACTCAAATATAAGTAACTGACCTGCTATTTTCACAGGTACCAATGAAGTAAAAATACCATCGCAGGATCCTGCTTGGACACCAGGCAACCAACAGAAAGCTAATGCTTTGGAGAAACATACACACCAGAGATATGGGGGTTGTCTGTTAGTCACAGAATGAGCGTGGTATACTTTGGACAGTTTTGCCTGCAGATAGTCTTAAGCCTTGTACCGTAAAACCAGTCTGTGGAGTTTTCATGACCTTCCCTGTCAATCATATTTTTCAAATCCCTGTCCCCAGCTGATCTGAGAGTAAGTGACAGGGTCCAGTCTTTTTGAAAATGTTTTTAATCAGATAGCGGGGAGCGCGTCAGTCGGGTAGTACCTGTTAAACTGTCTGTCGTGGTTCAGACGCCCGTATAGTCCCTGCTTCCTGTCAGTTATTGGTCCTGTTTCTAAGGGATTAGAGCTCCACAGCCTCTCCCCCTCCAGACACTCAATACCTGCCGGAGTCTATTTATACACCAGCCTCCACTGCGCCGTGCCTCCTAATCTGCCCTCGTCTTCTCTGCCATCCTCAGCATCTGGGTGCTCTAACCCTGAGAGAAGAAGCACACCCACCTGACTGACGTTTCTGTAACTTTGAAAGAACAAAGCTCTGTGTATGGGGAAGAAAAAAAACCAGCAGTGGCTGAGGTGGCTCTGTAAATCAGTTGGCTCTGCACGATGACATGTTTCTCTTTCGCTCTCCGTTATCATTTTATTTATGGCTCAGATGGTCGTCATTTGTCCCCTTTACAGTGCCTTTCTCGTCATGACCACAGACCTGTATGTTAATTTTGGGAGAGCACCCTCCTGCAATCCATCAGCTTGTTTTATTGCTTCCTTCTGTCATCTTGATGAGTACTTTTGAGTCCTCCACAAATCTCAGATTGTTTACTGCTGAAGTGTAAGTGCTCGTTTGTGTTTTTGAGATTTTACAGTGATGGAGTGCTTATGAACAATGACTGGAGCTAATGGATTGCTGATGAAATACTGCCTGGCAACTGGCCTTTGATGGAGGAAAAATGGTAAGAGCATTATATATAGCATTATGTATATATATATATATATATATATATATATATATATATAAAAAGGTTACGCCAGTATTAGAAGACCAAAAATGAAAAGAGGCTCGCGCAATGCAAGGGCTTGAAGATTAACTGCGCTCTTAAGACTGACAGTCTTGAGATGGGAATTACGATAACCATTGTCTTCCGGTTGTCCTTCATTTAGACACCTCCTCCATCCTCTTTCTATTTGGACACAGAGCATGTGCCCTTCACTCAGACCGGTCCTGGATGAGAGAGGTTGGATGTAATTAAAATGTTTCTTTTTTTCCCCCTCCCAGGGATGTGGAGGACTTCAATCAATTGTTTGTGCTCCACTGCTGACATGTTCTTGGGGAAGCTCCAGAGGATCTGATAATGTTTTACATGTCCTGCTCCTGCTCCACTGAGACCTCAGGGACCTGGTCTAAAGGAAGCAACATAGAAACCGGCCTCCGAATGTTCACTGGTTCATCGGGGAAATTCAACATTAGATGGTTGCAAATGTTACTGCATTTTTTAAATCAACTCAAAGTTTCATTCATGCAAAGGCCGTTTTCCATAAATAATGTATTTTCCCTTTTCTGTTATAATGAAGAGAAATTAATTTGAAATGTATGCACTACTTGGGTCATATATTTTTATGATAATATTTATAAAACAATTGTATGCTTCATTAGCATTCAAATACTAGAAACTGGTAAGTTCATCTACGCACTTTAAGAAGGTCACAGTCTAAATTCGAATGAACTAATTTGAATGCTAAAGATGAGTGTGACTGCACTGTAGGTGAAGACAGCACTAGTGTCTTGGACATCACCCTCTCATTAGGATGAACTGGAGACAAAGGACATATAATGACTTGAACAAACATTTGGTCTAATAGGCAATTACCACGTCCTTTTTCAAGGTCAGCACTGCAGTAATTAGGGACAAGAGAGGAAATTCTTAAAACCCATGAAAACTTCTAATATTGATGTCTGATCGGAGACTAATTTCACAGTCACAGTGATGAATGGGAGCCTTGGTAAATGTCCTAGATTGAGGGGCCAACTGCTCCCCCTGTCTGCACTGGAGGACAGCTCTGTCTGCACTGGAGGAATGCTTTGTCTGAAGGAGAGGACAACTTTGTCTGCACTGGAATACAGCTCCGTCTGCACTGGAGGACAGATCTGCCTGCACTGGAGGACCACTGTGTCTGAGGACAGCTGCGTCTACACTGGAGAACAGCTCTGTCTGCAGTGGAGTACAGCTGTGTCTGCAGTAGAGTGCAGCAGTATCTGCAGTGGAGTACAGCAGTGTCTGCAGTAGAGGACAGCAGTGTCTGCAGTAGAGGACAGCTGTGTCTGCAGTAGAGGACAGCAGTGTCTGCAGAGGAGTACAGCAGTGTCAGCAATAGAGGACAGCTCTGTCTGCACTGGAGTACAGCTCTGTCTGCACTGGAGCACAGCTGTGTCTGCAGTAGAGGTAAGCTGTGTCTGCAGTAGAGGTCAGCTGTGTCTGCAGTGGAGGACAGCAGTGACTGGGGAGCTGATGAGGAATAGATCCATTTGCAGCTGATTGGAGTAGAGGGAGATTCGACAGGCATCTACATCTGTCTGCACTTACCCAGCAAACAGCCTGTCCCTGGACACCTCTTTGCAAGGGTCAAAATGGTCATATACAGCATGAAAAAAAAATACCACAAAAAAACTTTGCCTACAAGGATGTATTTTGCAAATCTTGACATGAGATTTTGAGCGATGTCTGCTGGGTGTAGTTTAGCGACGAGGCACAGCTGCAAATCATATTCCAGTTTGCTCATCCGTGACTAGTCTGATTTGCATTGACTGGTTTTTGACTTTTTCCTGAACAGTGTTCTGTCTTGGCCTGGACCCAGGTGGTGTTAATGGGTCACTGGACAGAAAGGCATTAGCGCTGAGATGGTAGCAAAAAGCCCAGGAAAAAAAACAACAGATGCAGTGGCACACAGAGCGACATATTCTCTTATCTTATTTCCCACTGCTTAAACTGGATTTCTCTGCCAATCTGTCCCTGAACATTCATTTCAGTGTTATGTATGGATTACCCTATTAAACGGGAATTTTGTTGTGGTTTTAAAATTAAATTTGTTTCTGTAGGTCCCCATTCTCCCTCATTCACTTGAGAACTACATTGGGATTTATATACACAGTATGTATTATACAGCATTCTCACTGTGAGTTTTTCTCAAAATATTTATACTTACCAATCAAAATTCTAACAATCTAACTAAAAAAACCCTTAAGTCAAACAAAGTGAAGTTGATGGGCACACACAGGATTGAAACAGCCTATTTGTTTGGCTTGCACTGTTTGTGCACTAATTAAACAGTTCCTCAGGTCACCCCTGGACCAGACACAACAAAGTGATTTACACAAGGACTCACCCCCAGCTGTCTGGAGACAGAGGCGATCAATAGGTAACAGGGCTGACAGCAAAAGAGGAAGAAAGAGAAAAAGAGAGAGAGAGAGTGAGAGATTTGTATTCATGAGTTATTCATGCAGTTTTGTATTCGTACTGTGTTTCTTTCCAGCAGGGTAATAAACTTAAAGAGATGCATCATTAATGCAAGTCTCCGCCAGGCTGTGAGACTAATTCACTCATGTTGTTTGACTCATCCAATGGACAAATGCCCTTTACTCTCTCAGTGCCGTCAGCTCTGATGGCTTCTTTCTCAGTGTTGGCCAAAGCCATGCCTATTTCAGACTTCTCTTAGATCTGTGTAAACATGTACATGTGTCTTATGTAAACACATTTGGTCAAATTTACCAAAGCCATTAATTAAGCCCAAGCAACTGTTCCAAGTGTCTTCAGTTTCAGTTGATTCTGATCCTGCATTGTCCATTTGTCTATGTATTATTATTTAATGAGTACAGACCTCAAACTCAAAGCTTAAGCTTACAGATTTATTTCTGCCTTTTTTCTGGGAGTAGATGGAGAAGAGAAGTCATGTGTGTCGTTTATATGAATGAAGGTTGGAAGCCGGTGTGTACATATGCATGTTTACACTGTGTAGTCAAGGTCTTGGACATGATTTTATTCTCAAACGTTTGTTTTTAATAACCATGTCCACACAAATTGAAGGCTAGAGATTTATTGACAAACTTTGATTAGTTCCAGTAAAGACAGGATGATGAATTCTGATGATGTAGTCCATTGTAGGGACAGTTTTAAGGAACCTCAAAAATCTAATGCACGTATCCAATATGGTAAGATCAAAATGTGGGAATGATGAGAATTCCCTATTGAGGGAATTTTAGAATGCACTGCATTTGGAGAGATAGGGGCGTTATAAATACAGCTATTGGAAAGATGGATCCCAGTGTCATGACAAGGGAAGTTCTTTCTTTGTGCGGCTTTAAGCAGGAAGTAAGTGACAGAATAACTGGACATTTGTCGCACAGTCTAAACAAATAGCATAATTCTCAGGATGGTGTGTTGGGCTTGATGAGATGACAAAGCTGATGATTCAAAATGTGAAAAAGAAAAATTTGAAAAAGAGAGAAAAAAGGAAATTAGCAGTTAAACTGGAGCATGTGAGACTGCCTGGTACAATTGAGCAAAGTGAGCTGACAGAGGATCTTCATCTCTGGGCAGGAGGTCTAAACAGTTTTTATTACTATGGGGGCCACACAGTTATGCTGTCAGAATGAAGATGAGGGTGACCTTCCTCATCTATTTTGTGGCTCTAAAGAAAGTCACCATGACGTGACAAAAGGACAGAGGACTGGGGGGAGTAGAGAGCAGGCTGTCCCTGGAGACCAGATAGAGAATAACTACATTTATCTTAAATAGCCGGTTGTCCAGAGGAGCTTTGCCTTCTGTGCTGTCTGGTGTTTTGAGGTGAAAGGGTGTGGAGGACTACATTCCTCATGGTCCCTAGGCCACACAGAATGTATTAATCTTAATCTGAGATTAAAGTAAGGGCAATGCCACCGAGGATCAAATGATGGAAAATTACTTATCTGAATACAAGATTGAACAATGACCGATTTCCATGTCTTTTTAGGTGTTGCTTTTAAAAACACTCTGGAGAGCTGTTCTAATGTGTGGAGCAGTGACGTTTTGATGGCATGATCATCACCAGTTCCTGTGGAAATCTTTCCACTTGTAAAGATAATGCTCCATTCACTGGGATACACTGGTTTTATTGGTCTCCTGAGACTTCACTAATGCCAGGAGACAATCAGTTTTGAGTCACGTGTGTTTTATCTGCTCCATAACAGCAAATGGGGTTTTATCCTGTTCAAAAAAAAAAAAAAAAAAAACAGGTATCAAACATTCTTAACTTAATTTAACTTCAATTCAGAGGGGGTTTGAGTTTGAGACTGCGAGAGATTGGATAGACCTGATAACTTTTAAGGGATCTCATCAGAGAATGTCATTTTCCTGTTTAGAATCGCCATTCTGTCACATAGTCCTCTTGTTCATGGCTGATTGGGGAGTTAGGAAAGCTGCTATCCTTCAGAATTACCATGGCTTGAAGTCTTCTGAGAATGGACTGATTTGTCTGCTAAATAACAGTTGTCTCTCCATGTTGAAACACTTTGTTCTCAAAGAAAAGATTCCAATCAAGTTCAATGTCTGACTGAAGCATTTAGAAATGACCTGAATCTGTGGAAGGAAAAAAA
This sequence comes from Chanos chanos, assembly GCF_902362185.1. Lineage (NCBI taxonomy): Eukaryota > Metazoa > Chordata > Actinopteri > Gonorynchiformes > Chanidae > Chanos > Chanos chanos. Next base: position 32,021,715 of record NC_044498.1, on the reverse strand, counting down.
AGAAGGACTTTGTAGATTGATGTGTAATACTGAGGATGCTCTTCTTACCTCTTTTAAAACACAGTATTCTGATCTTAACACAGCACCACAACCATCAAAGAGCACAATATATTAATGACATCTGCTTCAGTAGTATGAACTCAAAGTAATGGAACTGTAGTCATCTTCTGCATGTCTCTGAAGAACAAACCATGTATATATGTGTATATATGTGCTCACACTTGGTTTATTAATATGTCAGCACTGTTGTCTGATAGCTGTAGGTCTATATCAGGGTGTAGAGAGGAACAACTGGTGGAAGAGCTACAAAACTAGAAGAGAGGAGAGTAACAGAGAGTAAGTGAGAAAGAGAGAGAGAGAGAGAGAGAGAGAGAGAGAGAGAATCAGTTGGGTTTATATTGAGACTGGAAATGGGGTTTTGTGTGAACAAAATTTTGCTGGTTTGAATTCCAGTGTGTAGTACAATACTGAATGAGGAACTCCAGTGAGTCTGAGGTTCTATTGTCTCTCATCTGATGGTTTGTCACAGAAATCAGAGAGCAGAGTAATCCTTTGCCAGGATACTGACAGTTATTATTAGGCAAATGGCCTGACACGACCATTTAAAGTACAATCCCCTGGCTTCTTTCTCTTTTTAAACACACTCAGTTGGCATTAGAAGACAAAATGACAAAGCAGCACTTTGGAAATATGACGTGTAATGTGATTTAGAACATTTTGCATTGAATTTCTGTCCTTTAGCCATAATCCTCCAAACAGGGAGAGTTCAAAGACTGAAAAGTCAACCATACATCAGTATTCTCTCCCTCTTTCTCTGTCACTTTCTTACCCAGTGATTGCTTTATAAAATTTGGAAGCTCAGAGATGCCATTATGAATATTCACTAAACGACAGACTCAAGAGAGAAGAAAAGCCTGCAGTGTAACTGACTTCTCTTTGAAAAGTATTTAATCATCAGAGAGCTCGCAGGCAGGAGACAAGCATCTGGATGGCGTTTAGGAACAAGTCCTCAGAGATGTAATATCACTGCTCTCATACTGTTATCTACAGCTAAAATGATTCAATCATTTTATTTTGTCTTGTAAGGAAATGAGAAATCACATTCTCATTTGGGTTAGACCCAACTACTTTCAATGCATTTGAAATTTTTTTAAATATACGTGTGTGTGTGTGTGTGTGTGTGTGTATGTGTGTGTGTGTCTTGGACTGCAGCACTGAATTTTGATTGAGTATAATGGATTTGACTGAAGAGCCTGATTGTATACTCCTTTAAATAACTTGCATAACAGGTTGTGTAATCACTATGGCCTTTATTCTACAATCTCATGAAGTTCTAATAGACACAATGGGCATTCTCTCTCTCTCTCTCTCTCTCTCTCTCTCTCTCTCTGTTGTTTAACTATATGAGCCTACCTGGTTAATTCTTCTTTCAGGGACACAGTTGAGTAGCAGACTCCGGCTTTGTTGGTGAGCATGAGCTTTGTGGATTATGAAGAGTTATTTTTCTGTCATGTCTACGCAGGTGACTTCATCTAAAACAAGGTCATTGGAAAATGTTTGCTTTAATACTTTACTAAAACAGAGTGGAGAAAGTTCCAGGAATTATTCAGATGTAAAAAAAAAAAAAAAAGGATCACCATGTACTCTTCTACAGGAATCTTTCAGATTCCACACCATGACTGAAGAATAGTAGAGAGAAATGGAAGAGAACTCCACCAAATATATCTGTTCCATACCAGGGCCTGAGCACATGTGAACCAAAAGACCCCCCACCCCATCCCCCATAAATCAGTTGTAAGAAAGAAAGATATTATTTTTTTAGCCCCAGGGTTTCAGTGTGATGGCATCTGTCTGAAGCCAGGAGATTTTATCTGTGGCATGAAATCTGCTCCTAAAGCCACGCTGAAACCACTTCTAACTTACTCACTCAATGTATCGATTGCTCTGTCTTTTCATTCTTTCTCTCATTAGTCACACTGAGAAATCCAATCACCGCCCAATCACCTGTTTCTATATACTATAGCTAAACCGAGGGTTCATTTTATTGCTTTTGTTCTCAGTCTGTATGAAGTGGGGGGGGGGGGGGGGGGGATGAAGGCAGATGACTCATTATGATTGATGACCTCTAACAGTAGTTTTGTGATGAACTCTCTGACAGATCAAGTTAAGTGTCAGTTTAGACGGACACTTTGCCTGGATACAGAAGTTACAGGAATTTTATTGGATGTTATCACTGACCTCCAGCTCACCTGTGTTTCCTCCAGGCATCATATAGTGTTAAATAAACTGTTAACATGCACACCTGAGTTATTTAGTGGCCAAGCACTACTATTTTTGCTGCATGAGATATTCGAGCATGGAAATCAGAGAGAGATAGAGTGAGTGAGAGAGAGAGAGAGAGAAATAACTGTACAAGACATTTCAATAAATATCTATTAACATAAAATTCCTGCAACTTTCAGAAACCTGGCCAAAGTTATTTTATGTATGATATTTCATTGGCATGTTGTCTGAAGGAAAGCATCCACTGTGTAAACCTGAGAAATTAATTCTCGCTGAATAAGCAAAGCATATATTTGATATTCATAGGCTGATGGTATCAAAGTAATGGCCTAGTTACATTCATAGACCAACTGATGCCATTGCCCCATCTGTCTAACTGAGGTGAAAAGGACAGTTTTTTTTTCTTTTTTCCTTTCAGTTCTTTGCCTGTGTTTTGTTGCCATGAGGGGCCATGATCACTGCATTTTAGTCATGAATAAATAACAATTATCATTCACTCTATTTCATCGCCATGACTGCATCTGAAAACCGTTATATTTCTTTATTCATGGTTTGCTTGAGATTCTTTCATAGAAAATTTTATAGAATGGAATACAATTACTATTTTTTTTTAATATAAAAGCAAAATGAAATTAAATGTATTTTCCCCCTGTTTTTTCCTTTTTTTGCTGTAACAAGCATTGTGTGTGTTTAGGTAATGAGCATTCTATGTATACTCCTGGTCATAAATCACCCCATGTACCCTCACAGTTCGGCCACTCTTAGTGTTTGCCTTCCCAGAGTTCATTATTGTGACTGACATGTTTCTTTCCTTACAGACAACCTGCTGCATATAATGCTGTTAGAAATGATAGACAAACTGGCCTTTCAGGGCTTACGTGACTTTGAAAAATATGCTCAGCGTCAAGTTTATTAGGCACACCTCTATGTTAACAAAAAATGGATTGGATCTGACAGACAGTAAGCGGCGTAGTCATGGCTTTGCTATATAAAGCAGGCAGACAAGCACTGACAGATCTGGTTAGTCTTCAGCCAGGCATTGGATTAGACAAATCAATATTAGAATGCATAAAACAACATTAGATTGGAAGAAGCAAAATTGGAATGGACACAATAACTGACAAAATTGACTTTGACTGCACTAAGATCATTGGTCCCAGGAGCGTCAGTTTCAGTATCTCAACAACGGGGATGCACTCTGGATTTTTTTTACGCACTTTACACAGTGGTGTAACCAACACCAAACAGCCAATCAGCAGCAGTCCTGTGGCCAAAGACAGCTCACTGATAAGAGAGAAGTTGAAGGAGAATGCAAGTTAACAGGTTGAGTCATAAATGATAGCACGCTACCACAGTGCTGTTCATCACAGCATTTCAGAACTTCAGGCTCATTGTTGCAGACGGGCAATAGCGGCAAATGACCACATCAGATTCCGCTTTCCTCTGATAAACACATTGAATGAGCACATGAATGAATGAGCACAAGATCCCCAGCACTGGGCAGCTGAGGAGATGAATCACGTCACCCGGTCCGACTAATCCTTGTGTAGGATGCTAAACAAACAGTCAGGATTCAACACTGTGGGAAAACGACCTTTTGTTGAACTGCGTTTTACAGTTTACTCAAAACAACTAAGTAACTCTTTATGTGATCTTGTGCACATGACAACACATGACACTCTGTTCTTGCATCATATTTTGGTGTGCTCAGTTCTGGCTGCATCCAGCACATTTTAATCACACTGCACTTACACATCACATGGTACACATAACCGTTGTAACAATCCATCTCACGTATAACATAGGGCTATAAAAGCCCTGCGATTGGTCTGGGTGTTGTGAGTGAGTGCCTGTTTGCAAGCATGCTTAAACTTCATTAAACAAGAACCCTCTCCACCGAAAGATGCCTTTGCTTGATTTCTTAAGAATCTACCAGCATAAACAGTCCACCAGTCCATGTATCCACCCAGCCTGGTGTCAGTGGAATGGACTGGTGGTGATGGTGGTGTAATGATGTGGGAAATGTTTTCCTGAAACACACTAGGTCCAGTGGTACCAGCTGAGCGACATCTGAATGACACAGCACGTGTACAGTTTGTCCACTGTCACATGGATACTTTCAACATGGTCATGCCCCATGTCACAAGGCTTGTATTATCTCAGGATGGGTCCAAGGACATGACAGTGAGCTCACTCTACTTGACTAGCCTGCGCAGCCTCAACTTCACAGAAAATCTTTGGGTTGGAATGGAAGGGACTGTTCACACCATCCCTGCACTGCTGTCTAGTCTACAGGGACTGGATGGGATGCCGTTGTGTCAGCAGGGACCAGCGTCCTTGTGTATCATTTCTAACATTTCTTGACTCCATTGCCCCTAAGAACTTAGGTTGTTTTTGTGGCAAAGGGTAGTCTGACTTGATACTAGATTGGTGTATCTTGTTTGAGTGCAATTTTAAATAACTGGCTAAAAACCTTTGAAAATTTTTGTGTAGGTCATTAAAGTTCATTCATTAAACTGAATGATGAAAAAGATACAATGCTCATCTAGATTGTGAGTGCTAGATAATAACTGAGGTTTTCTCCATATCTTAACCAAAATTCAATTGATTACCATATGAGATCCGTGATAGGCCTCTGTGACTAAGTGTATTACACATTAACCTGACTCTAATAAAATTACTGTGTTCAGTTTTTATGACCGCTATACTTTCTTTTTGTTATATAAAAGTGTGATAACCTTTTCATGCATCAAGTGGAGTGCATCAAGATTAGATGTTTTTACTGAGTTCTTCAAATATGGAAATCAGCGTTATCGAATAAAAGGGGAAATATAAAGGCAGAGTGAATTCACTGACGTGTGCGCTAAAACACGCGAAACTACAACCCTCCTCTTTTTACATTTTGTTACTCGTCATGATACATTACAACGTTTTAGGTAAAAGAAAAAGTCTGGTTTTTACATAAGTGTATCCTCAGATACCTCCGTCTAGAGAGCTTTTTGTCTGTTTTAACTCGTACCTGCCACCTGAAGTAAGTTTATGTCCCCCACCAGCAGCGTTTAGAATCGGGTATGTCAAACATCGCGCACTCTCAGTCTGACAGCGGACCGCTGCACGGGTACTGCACACCGCTTAGACTTGACGAATACTTTATACAAAAAGAAGTCTTTTCAATAAACATTCGCGATGCTGTTTTTTTATAGGGTGGTCCTCTCTTCACTGGAGCTGAAGCAGTAAACAGGAGGAGTGCCTGTGGCGACGCGCGTCACCAGTGAATAGGGTTGACTGTGCCGGAGAGCGGGAAGAAGATAACAAATTGCCTAACCGTTCTGTTGTGTTTCATCTCATCCTCACAGTCAGCGCAGACAGGCACATACTTGCACTCTTTATTTAATCCAGACAGAAACTGTGATCTGTCTGTGTTGATCATATTGTGTCATTACTAATCAGAGTTAGAAATGAAGGCAAAAAATAGGGACCAAAGCTTTTCAGATTCCAGAGAACTGGACGGATCTTACGACCAGCTTACTGGTAAGTGAACATTCATTTTCTCACATTTTCAGTCAATGAAATATGCAGTTCTTTAGGGAAAGATGACTGATACGGGAAGGTTTAGGAGTAAATTTAACTTGGAAATAATCTCGTCTGTGCGCCGCCACCTACATAGCTCTGGAATGATAAAACAATTTAACAATCATCGGAAATTAAACAGGATTTTTGTCATTGAGCGCTCACTGATATGAACTGCATATTTTGCTGCCTGACAGCATGTTTGTTGGTGGTTGTCTTAACATGTGTCGTGTTCTTTTTGCTGACCTGGCTCTGTCCATAAGTTCATTAGCTACCTGTGTTGGAAAAATGCAACACTGGGTCGACAGGGACTCGCGCATCTGTAACATGCCATTGCTCTCAGGTACTATTTTTAGAGTAAATTAAGCGACTTGTCAAGTCATTTTTAATTGCTGATATAGGCGGCCGTGTGTTGAAAGATATTGCTGGATTTTTGCAAGAAAATTGTCAGACATTTTAGGACATAGAGACTTACCCTTAAATGAACTTAAGACTTCCTACGGTGACAGTAGGAGTGTTTTCAGTTACAGTAATGCGCGAAAGGCGGGCTATTATCTCATGTAACTCACCCAAATGTTTCTGAACCCAGACAGTTTGGCAGTGTAGTATTTATTTATTTATTTATTTTTTACCTTTTTGCACTTAATTGTCACTGTTGTCAAGTAGCCTACCTATATTTTTGAGGGGATGTGTGTGTATTTTCACTTTCAAAATGTGAAACTACACGAGTGATTGGGTGATGGAGTGAAAGAGATTTAAAAAGTGTTTCTTAAGTGGGGGACACGAGACAACAATTATCAGAGGTGTTTTGACAAATTGACACCCCCCCCCCCCAACACACAAAAAAGATAATACAGGTGACAGTAAGCGTTTTCCTCGGATTAAACGCATCACACTGAAACAGTGGACTGCCTTTGGCTTTCTCAGGCACTTTAATCTGATGCCTGTAAATAAGAAACCATTTGTATGGGAATTAAATTGATTCCAAATTGAGATAGGATTGTAGAAACTCAGCCAGGAGATCTGACTCACTGCTTCTAACCCAGCACCTCACCACTCAAAGCTCAAAGACCTCCACTGAATGACTGAGTCTGTACTGTGCTGCCTGTCCTCTAAACACTAACAAACACAAGGGGCATCTCAACATCATGTTTGAGCCCTTGACATCCCTTCTCATTGATGCTATTTCCCCCTGAAGGAGTTTTTGCAATTTACAGGCAGTGAGAAATAAAAAAAGGTGTAATAGGGCGTTGACATAATAATGACCTCAGATTAAAGCAAAGAGACTAGTTTCACAGAGATCTCTCCCCTACAACAAGATGTCAGAATGGAGGCTGTTGTTCGACCTACTCTCATTGGCTCAGTCTGATGACCAGCTGTAATTCATGCTGAAGTGAATTGATTTTCTGTTTCACAGAATTATAATTGGAACAATAAAGAGCCACAATTTTTAGCTTTCACTGTAGTGACCTTATGTAATAGCCCATTGTAGTCTTTTATGGTGCTGCCAAATGTAAGAAACTGTTCTTCTAGGCAGTTCACAGATACCAGAATTCACATTTCAGCTGGCCAATCAAGACAGTCTCAGCAACATCTCTCTTCATGAAGGATCTGTTTTCTGTCTGTGAAGTTCTCCTTAAATTGAACTTTTCTCCCTCTCTGCACGGAGGCACTACCAAGAATTGAGGGCAGTTCTGTTCCAACACCACTTGATGGGTTTTCCAAAGCTGTTGATTACATCAGGTTATTTGTCTATGTGAAGGACACTGGATTTCAAGCTCTCATCTGCTGTGTTATTAGATTGTTGCAAATCTGAATTTTTTTGTTAGTGATATATTAATGGACCATTTCTTTATGAAAGTGATAATTAGATATGTATCAGAGACCAAAATGTGGCATTTCTGGTCTTCTGGCCTTGGTCATGACGTTAGTGCACTAACTGAAGTGAATATGGCTACATTGTCTGCTGTCCTCAATTCCTCTGGAGATTTTACATCTTGGTTATAGGGTGCTCTTGGTCATGCTGGAGTGAAAATTCAAATGTTTCTCTGCTTGCCATGCCCAGCCCTTAAACAAGCTATTTTGACTCACTCTGTAGGCTACATTTCACATCCATAGTAAAGGCAAAGTTAGTGTTGTCAGCGCTGAAGAATCTATACCTCAGAGAAGGTGCGTGTGAGACCAACTCAGGAAAAATCTACAGAGACAATAAATGCTGTTATTCTTTGGACATTCCTTACAAGAAATCTGAAAAAAGCATGCAATATTGGAGACAGCTTCCTATAAATGACATTTTTAAAAACGGATATGAGCTAAATTGACAGGCAGTTTTATGTGTTCATATTTACAATTATTTTTGGGCTCTGAGATTCTGGTACCAGTAATATTCTCGTGGATTTGATGGTGTCTGAGTGTGTGTGGGCAGGACTGGGTCATGTGACTCACAGCTACCTCTGTGTAAGTTCCTGGTACGCATTGTGGATCTGTAGCAGAGCTGGTCTGTGCGGCTTTAAGTGTGGGCGATGGCAAACTTCTTTTTGATGTAAGAAAAAAAAAACTTCTCTCTTTAAAAAGCTTTCTCACACTCTCTAAATGTTTTTATCCTCTATTGTAATTTAAGATGTGCAGTACAAAAAGATCAAGGGATTTCTCTCTCTTTTTTCCCCCCCAAATGCACGACTGGAAATCTTTTGTCCAAAATAAGTTCCACTCTCAAGTGAAATGAATTTATACCAGGACAGCAGTGTCAGTGTTCTACCTGAAAAGTTCTTCACTTTGGGCCATCGTCTGACCTGAGCTGTTGAAATAACAGTCCAGGACAGATGAAGAGTTTACCTGTCATACTGTACAATCTGAGCCAGCTGGTGACAGGGTGATATGACCGAAGGAGCAACAAGTCGTCAGAATATTAGAATATCAAATGAAATCAGTCAATGAAAACTTATAGTTCTTAACAGGATTATAGAAATGATGCACGAGTTAAATATCACTCAACTGTTTTTGGTGTTTCGTTACATAGCTGAAGACACTCTTTTTCTGTTTTAAGGCTTATGTTTTCAAGGGGCCCAATGGAAACATTGCCTCTGCACAGGTGGTGTTTATCTGTCCATCCTAAATTGTTCTGGTCCTGGGCCAGTGTCCTGTGTGTCTCGCCCATCCTCAGGCAGCCTGCTTAACAAACGCTACAGGCTAAGTGCCTCCTGTAGGGCTCATCAGCTGCAGCTGGCACACAGCTCTGAGTCTGCAAGTTTGTGTGTGTGTGTGTGTGTGAGTGTGAGTGTGTATGTGTGTCTGTGTGTGCATACGTGTATGTGTGTGTGATTATGTGCAGGTGTATGCGTGCATGTGTGTGTGTTTGTGTTTGTGTGTGAGTGTGATTATGTGCGCGTGTGTGTGTCGGCGCGTGCGTGCGTACGTGTATGTGTGTGTGATTATATGCATGTGTGTGTGATTATGCGCATGTGTGTGCGTGCGTGCGTGTTTGTGTGTGTGTGTGTGTATGTGTGCGTGGGTGTGTGTGTGTTTGCATGTGTGTGTGTATGTGCGTGCGTGCGTGTGCGCTTGATAATGTATATACGTATGTGACTGAATGTGGAAATGTGCGCATGTGTGTTTGTGCATATGTTTGTCTCCCTGAACGTTTGGTTGCTGTTTGTGTACACACACAGACTTGAAAGAGCAATGCTAAAAAGTTAATGACATCACCATATAAAGTCTGTGTGATGTAATCCAGCTGTCTGTAACCATATCTACACTCTTAACCTTAACTGCAAATAGACATTTTCCTACATGAGCAACTCAATTACACTAAATGTGCACTTCTCCCCTGGCACGTGAAGAGATTTGTCATGATAATTTAAAATAATAAAACCCTTAAAAAAATAAAGTGTGGCATGCAGGAGCTGTATTCTGCCTAATTCCCTACTGGCCTTTTTAAATGGTGCATTCCCACAGCAGTGGCCTGGGAAATCGCTGATAGCAGAGGCTCTTTCCATTAAACGCCTGCTGGGATTTTTTAAATCTTGTAGCCATTGACGAAATAGGAATTACTGAAGGAGCAGACTATTCAAACAGACACAGTCCTTTATTCCACTGTCTCCGTCACAAGAGGGGTAACTACTCCTGAGGCACCTCCTGGTGTTTTTAAGTAACGGGCCAGACTTTGTCTTTCATGGGTCTTGGATCACCCAGACCCACAGAGTCATCTTGGTACCAGCATTTGTCTCAGCGGAACAAGTTTTCAGCTTGGATTCACCTTTTTGGAGGACATGCTATTGGACTTCTAGACCAATTCCACAGATAATGTTTTTTAGACCCTCTTCATCACAACCTTCTCAGGTTATCTGCTCTCAGTCAGTTCACATCCACGCTGGCATTGACTACCCTGTTGTAACAATTCGCCTTACTTAAAATTTAAGAACAGCACAACGCAAAATTATGGTACGGGCGGATCTGATATCTACTGCCTACAGACGCTACCAGCTGGGCCTACAAAAATGATTGAAAGCAATATAGAAGCAACCGAAAATCTCTCCCTTTGTTCACAAAAAAATTGAGCAAAATACAATGTTACAAGTTAATAACCACACCCAAAGTCCAACCAGTCCCACAGTTCATACGACAAGTGTGTATTCCCTTAGATGAGTAAAGTTCCAAGCGAAAACAGAATCCTCTAATATTAGGCTTGAGCGTGATTAGAACTTGTGGACTATAAACAAACCAACAAATCCACGCAATCTCACAAGAGCGTCCCGTTTAGAAAAAAAAGGTCCTCGTCTTGCAGTAATCCAGTGAGTTTTCTTAAAAGTATAATCCATAACCAGAAAGGTAGATCAACTGTTTGTCAAACTCCTGGTAGTTCCGCGTCTCTGAGACCTCCAAACGCCGACTTGTTCTCCTGTTCGCGCGCTCAGACAACAGGTAACATGTCATCTCCGTTCCTCCACATCTAAACATAAAGCTGCACATAAAAGTCCGTCCCCAAAAGCCATGTTAAAAATAGGAAACTGAAACATGCACAGCATTTAAAATAAGTGATAAAAATTAAAAAAACAAATACATGTTTCTCTTATCATGACATGCCATACACAAAGGTAGACTTTTAGGCAACCATTACACCGTAACAGGGACCAATCAATAAGCTCTGAATCAACTGCCTCAAATGAAAAAAAAAAAAGGCTTTATCACAGACTACACAATTATCTGAGAACCTCCTGCTCTAAAGTATAGGAGCATTCTTTGGTCATTTCAAAGGTCTCTGAGAAAAAAAAGCCCTTTCCTACACCAATCTAAATTCATTTTTTCTATATTTGCTCTTTCCTTTCCTGATGCTGGTCTCTCGTTAATACCAGCTGTCTGACAGACTAATGGTAGTCTTTGAAAAGCTTTGAAAGTGCTCTTTCATTTTATTTTTAACTGAGATATTTTAGAATTGGATTTGGTTGGCACTTCTCCATGTTACTGGGTGGATAAAATGTCACCATATCTAATACTTGGAGAGATATGACAGTATCAATAACATAATGAAGTTTTGGAGTGATGTATTTAAAGCTGTGACATCATCATGCATGCTCTCCTGCACGGAGATCAGTGTATGGTGTTGTGACTTCAGTAAGTCTAAAGTGTGGTTTAGTGTGTGTGTGTGTGTCTGTGTGTGTGTGTCTGTGTGTGTGGAGATGTAAACGCACTTGTTGAGCGAGTGTTGTTTTATTTATTTATGGTACCACTTTACAGTAAGACTACCCTTATAAAGGGTTTGTGAATGGTTTATAAGTAGTTTATTAATTAGGTTGTGAGCACTTTATAAATCATTAATAAGCTGTTATAAAACATTAGATCAAAAGTGCATGTTAAATTTTCGTATCAAATTACCAGATTCATACACTAAGGCTTTGACTATATTGTTTTCCTTGACATTTTCAGCATGCTATGAGCAGCCATTCTCATTATTATCACAGGTGTTGATATAGCATATGCTATCATATTAAAGTGGTATATCATGATGTGTGTTGGGGGATAGATGGGTGGAGCTTCCCAGCATGCCTTGGGGCATTGGACTGTTGTTTAACCCCAGTTCACTATTGTTCAGTTTATGTTTCCAATTGTGGCTAGTAGAACTGTATGTGTACGGTTCATCATGTAGTCTTCGTGTTGTGTTGTTAATTCTTGTGGTTGTTTGATGTTATCCGTGTACCGTATATGTAATTGTCTGCATGAATGATGTACATCCGTCCTACCATGTTAGCATGTTAAGTATATTACTTTCAGTTTTGTGCTGTTGCAAAATAAAAGGCCATGTTATCACTCTGCAGAAAACTCAGCAACTCATTAGTACATGGTGATGTGTTTTACACTTTACAATAAGGTTCCCTTTTGGCGGTTGTAAATGTTAGTAATTCATCAATAGATGATCAAGCATTTTACACTTTACAAAACTCCTTTTGGTAGTTCTAAATGCTAGTAACTCATTAGTGAAGGGTAATGTGTTTTACACTTTACAATAAGGCTCCCTTTCAGCAGTTTTAAATGTTAGTAACTAATAAATAAATGGTCATAAAAATGAGATGAAGCTGACAGTTTAACATGCTCACTGATAAAGGGACAACATAAAGTAAGCTAAGCAAGTAGCAAGATCTGAGATTTAACAGAATAGATAGATGAAAAGTGCAGCAGTAACTCGATGTTACCAAATAGTGAGCCTGCATCAATGTATGAAATCTGTGTTATAACTTGTTTATAATTTTTTATTAATTATTTATGAAGTGTTTACAACCTAATTAATAACCTAATTGTAAGCAATTTATGAATTCTTTATAAGGGTAGTCTTATTGTAAAGTGGTACCTTATTTATTGATTTTTTTACACTTAAAATATCATTCCACAGGTGCAGTAGTCAGGTAGGCAGCCCTGAGGCTGGCTTTAACTCTCCTGATCATTCACTCCATCTGAAGTGACACGACATAACCAATGAGAGGTCACTGACCTCCGGCCTTTTGCCTGCAGACACCTGACTTAATCGTATGAGTCTCACGTAACATCAAATACATTTTTCATTGATAAAAAAACCCAAAAAACTCCTCACTGTACAGCATAAATCACCTGATCGGTTTAGTCCCGTGGGAGAAGAAAAAATGAGAAAATGCCAAAAGACACTTAAAATGAAATTAAACTTAATATGTGCTATCAAAGTTTGTGCCAGGCTTGTATCTCTGTGAATCATAATCGATCCAAATAAGTTTTAATTTGTTTCTTTAGAAATAGTTTGAATTCCTTTAAGTTTTAATCTTCGGCAACACCTTTTGGAAGGTCAAGATCATTAATTACAGTGATCACAGAGCTCTTCCCTCCATTTAAATACTTACTGTGCCAGAACTACAGATGGAAGATGAATACTGTAGAGGAACGTCTGGCTTTTTTATTGTGGGAGAGAACATTCATGTCAGAATGAGGATGATGCACTGTGAGGATCAGATATTCCCATCAATCATCAGCAATTACAAATTACCATCAGTAATTACAAATTAACAGATTATGTCAGTTTTCCTTTGGATAATAACTTTCTCAGATAAGATTCAAAGCAAGAAAACTCATTTTTTCTTTATTTTCTAATTAAAAAAATCTCCTCTCTTTGGATTTTCTGGTTTTATTTTATTAAGCTTTGAGAGGGTTTGGTGTGGATACCATATGCAAACATCCTGAGCTGTGAAAAGACATACCTCTCCTTCCCACTCTCTTTTTCTCTTTTTTTGTAAAAAGAGCTTCAAAGGTCAAATATATCTCTCCTCTCCTCTCCTCTCCTCTCCTCTTTTGTCCTCTTCTCTTCTGGTCTCTTTTTCTTTTTCCTCTCCTCTCCTCTCCTCTCCTCTCCTCTCCTCTCCAGAGCAGTGACTCATTGTAGACTCTTTTTACTGAGGGTCACTTTGAATCTTGTCATGTTTCATCAGGTTAATCTCTTTTACATGTCTGCTCTGAGGAAACGTGATGGAGAAACGTGACTGTAGGACATGCTCCACTACAAAGTGCGACCTTAAGAGCATTTTGTATCGCTGGTTAAGCATCATGTTTCACAGTCTCAGCTGAGCTACATAAAAGGTTGTGCTTGTGTCTCTTTTTGGATGAGGTCTCTGTGAAGCTTGTGTGGGAGGTGGGCCAGGTAGTACTAATGAGCCCCAGGGGTAATGGATTAATGCAGACGGCTGTGTGCAGGCCTACACCCCCCCCAAACTAAACGATCAATACTCTAACCCTGCCTTTGACAGATTTGGCTCTGCCTTTTATACTCAGCCAGCTCTGAGATTATAGCAATGTGCACCCTCACACAATGCATGCGCGCGTGCACGCACACACACACACGCATGCACACACACACACACATGCGTGTGCGCACGCACAGCAGTAGCAGCAAACATCCGTTTAATTTTTGTTTGAAGGTATTGTTTAGGAATTAAGAATGTTGTTCTCAAAGGAAATATACATAGTTTGATAAATTAGACATGCTACATTTCTTTTTTTTTTAAACACTGGAAAGTCAAATGCATAGTTTAATTGTTTAGTAACATCCTAATCAGCATCCTGAGTCCAAATAACGTATTGCATAACCTGGCACCATACATATCATCTCGTGGTCACGGCACAGCAGGCTGGTCCAAAGTGGCACTCCATGTCTGGAGCCTCGGTTCCACCAGAAATCAAGTATATACACTGGGCACGTATGTCTAATTACCACAGACCTGCGCAAAGCTTGTGAGTGTGTGTGTAAACACTGAACTACCACACTGAGACTGAATGTGTCACATCCCAAGAGTCTAAAAGGAAAACAACAGCAATCAGAGAGCCATTGTATTTCTTTACAGCACAGACTGCCTTTCGTTCACAGCTGAGCTGCCCAGTGTGTCCTGAGAGCAAACATAGCTCTGGAGGACAAGAACACATCTGACCCTACTGACAAGGAACACGGTACATGAAATGTCTAAATCAGACCATGCTAGAGATGCTTAATAAGATTTGCTTAAATGTAAAGGCAATGAGAAATGTTTAGGTTGGTTGAACAGAAAAAACCATTTTAATATATTCTTAAAACTGCAATGTAATGTACCTTAGAGTCCACAGCTGAGGATAAGATTAATTGATTATTTAAGAGCATGTGGACGTTTTTCACCAAAACCTTGTTTGAATGGTTTGGGGAATGATTTTTGTTGGTTTTATTGTTGGGATTTATAATGTGTGTTTGGCAGTTCTTCTGTTAACAATTATAAAGAAAAGCATACTGAAACTTTGAGGTATGAAAAGTTTGTTTCAGCTTGCTTAATACAGATCTGTGCTCCACTAAAATACTCTCTATGGGTACTGGCTTTGTATTTTAAAATACCTGTCTCTAGTACTGGCTTTGTATTTTAAGTGTGTTCAAAAGGTATATAGTGTACAGGTAGAGAGCAGCCTGTTTGTAGTGTGTGGAGCACATTAACAATTGGTTTCATTTTTGCACAAGTAAGTAGACTTAATGGTAGTTCCTCGAGGAGTATTTTCATGTAATATAAATATAAACAATGTATTTCAGCACAACTGAAGTGCTTGCCAAAACAGTGTAGTACAACATTTTATGATTTACACTTTAATGTGTTATTCTAATTAGACTAAAAATAGCAGTACATAATTTAATTTAAGTAAATGTGGTTAAATAAATGCAGTAAAATGTGGGGGTTTTTTTCACATGAGGCTCAGAGCCAAAAATAAGGGTGAGCAGTAGTTATGCTTCACTGGTCTTTCCAACACTCAATCAGAACTGAACAGAAAGGCTCTGGAATGTTCTGAGGACGAGCACAATGTGATAAGACATTGGGGAGAATGTTTCTGACGGCCTGACACTCAACTGTTCAACTTTGAAATGAAATACAAGTCTGAGGATGGGAAAATCAATCACTGTGAAACCCCAAACACCCAAAACCTCCAATGGTTTGGGTGCCAAGTCGAATAAGGATGAGTAGTATTTCTGTGTATGGTTTTCTCTGAAAGGTTACATTTGCACATATGGTTGAATGGCACTCACCAAAGTACAAAAACTCATGCGCTTGTACATAAATCAAATTTTGTATGACTGAGCACAGTTTTAACCAAGGGTAATTTAATTATTTTCGCCATTGTTTGAGACATATTTTGGTTTCCAAAGCCCTCTCAGTTCCCCCTGTCAGCTGTGTAAGTTTTACTCTTGTAATAACCTCAGCTGAGTTAATCCATTCATCGATATCAATGACAATGATGCTGAGTACTCCACCATTGATTCATTTCTCTGTCACGGAATGGAATCACTCCACTGTCAATTAGAGGAGAAGACAAGAGGCCAGCACCTGCTGAGACTGACATAATTTGCTCAAAGACACAATGAGAGAGCCTCGGCATTCACAACCTGGAACAGATCCTTTTTTCTAGAAGGATTTTCTTTTCTCTCTCTCTCTGTCTCCCTCTCTCTCCCTCTGTTTCTCTCTCTCTCTCTCTCTCTGTGTTGCAGTGGTGGCCCCCTGATTGATTTTTTGCTCTGCTTTGTTCTAAGTCTTCTGCCAGAAGCAGTCTTGTCTATGATCCAGGTTTCTGGCTTGTCAGTACTAGACCTGTTCCTCTCTGGGGACAGCTTGTTAGGTTACACCATGTTTTGCTGAAGTAAGCGCGAAATCCTGAATAGAGGGTTTGACTGGACAATGATGGAGTTCTGTCTTCCTCTGCCATTTGGGTCTGAAGTCTAGGGGTCCCAGATACATTTGAGAAGACGTGCAAAGTGAACCCTTTTCCTTGGATAAGCCCCAATAATCCTCAAGTTTCAATATAAGTTTCCCCCACTGCTTGCCATACTTTAATAACACTGCATATCTATAAGAAATTCTGTGATGTTTCCTGCAGATGGTCCAGATCAGACTCTGTAACAGAACTGGTCTACTTTCTGTTACTGATGATCCAGCCTGTCAGAGCTGAGAGACTCTTTTTGGCCTCTGCTCTGAAGAGACAGATGTGTTGGCCAGTAGGTGTCCATTTGTTGGCAGTTTTGTTTTCCAATTTGACCACAAGTTAATTCAACAGCTGTTGATGCTGCTGGGTATTGTGAAGATTGGACACACACACACACACACACACACACACACACACACTCACACACACACACACATGCACTCCTATGGCTCCTTCACCGTGTGTCACTCTCCACCACCTTTAATGAAAATCCAACAGGACTGAATGTAGTCAAGCTATAACTTACAAACATCTCACAGATACCTTACAGAGTCTACCAAAGCTACCATTTGTCCTCTTAATGAAGAGAACAAGATCACCAGGAAAAGGGTGCAATGAGGACAGCTGCAGAACTACTCATTCAAATACTTCAACCAGTCAAGCGCAAACAAACAGAGTACTGTTAGTGTAGCACAAGGCCGCTCTCCATTCACAAACTTGAGCAACTGTTTTTTCTTTTTTTTATGCTGTTGATATGTGACCAGGTATTTATGTACAAAGCCAACCGGATGACTGACAAACTGTGCAAAACTAACACTACATCCTAACATATCTCGTCTTGCATGAGTGCATGCATAGGATCTTGTGTTGTATCGTGAAGATGCTGCTGCACATGCTCAGGGTTCAGCTGATCCAGTGTTCACTGAGGTAATATGGTTTGTACCAAAATAAAGTCATGGGTTTTATAGTTGACCATGCTAATCCCCATGCTATGACTGACTAATGTCAACAGTCCTCATATGGTTACAGTTCTTATTGGACTGTCCGCACATCCTTGTGTGCGAGAAACCAAGAAAACAGGTATTTTCATACTCTGAATCAGCGATTCTAAGATGAAAAAAATCCCTTTTCAGCACCCATGGTACTTTAAGAAAGAAAGAAAACAAAAGAAACAACAAAAAATGACTTCTCCAGTACAGAATTAACGTCTCAGGACATCATCTTAATGATTCTTTCACTGTCGCGTTGATTTTTCATAAAGTTTGTCTGATGTGCTTGGATATTCAGAACGAGTAGGACCGCCCACTGTTTGATTGATTGGTGGACTGTATGACTTGAAAGCAACAGTCATTACAGAGCCGAGTATGGTAGCCAATGAAATTAGCTTCAAGGTAGACCACTGTCTGATGCGATTTTAGAGAAAGATGAAACAGTGATAACACAAGGCCAATGAATAAGAGATGGAACTGGATTAAATGACAGTGTCCCTGTTTGAAAAATGTGTGTTTAGATTGTCTCCCTCTTGGAAATAATTACTCCCTTTCACTATCATTTATGATCAAACAATGGTGATTGATAGATTACGTGCCGTATGCTTTGCTGAGTGAATCC